>NW_016908886.1:156537-163278 GCF_001483705.2 Eufriesea mexicana | reverse complement strand
CGAAACTTGCACGAGATAATGTTATCGCATAGAATCGATTGTTTGATCTGATCATCGACCGCGAATTAAAGCGGAATTATAATCCGCGCTGGGGCGAGCTCCGAGCGTCTCGCTAAAGCCTGGCGAGGATGTGGTTGGCGTAGCTTTCTACGGGGATAAATTATTCATTCTCGCCTGGCTGTCCTCGCGATCGTTCACATGGCAAGCTGCAAGGATGAATTAGCGTTGGTCGATCGGTGACGGTGGAAACGTTTTGTCGAGTTTGTCGCGGAGGATCAGTTTCCCCGGAGTCAGAGGGTGAGGATGGAGTCAAGTTGATAGCGATAGTAGCTTCTAAGCTTATGTAGGTTTTGCTGGGGAAGAGGAAGATGATGTTTTCTGTAGGGAATATAGGTGGAAGTTTTTAGAAATTTTTTATCGGTGATGGTGTTACTGGTAGGGATTGATGTAATGGTAATTGTCGTTGTCATTGAAATTGCGTTACATCTATTTGGGTTAAAGATTTGGGTGTTAAGGCACTTGAACAATGTGCAGAATTTATGTAAATTATGTTTGTCAGGTAGAGTAGTGATTTTATGTTAGTTTCGTTTAATTATTCTTTATAGGTATGGTTGGAAATGTATGATTACGTGCACACACATAATTATAAATAGATATATTATTATCTACCCTTAGATATGCAAATAAAGAAGGAAGAAAATATATTTAGAAATAAAATAAATAAATTCGTAAAGTTACATACATATATATGCCGGTGGTGTTATTCGTAGAGATTGATGTATTAGTAATTGTCATTGTCGAAAATGCGTTATGTCAATATGAGGGTAGATTTGGGTTAAAGATTTGGGTATAAGGGTACTTGTGCGATGCGTGGAATTTATGTAAATTATGTTTGTTGGGTAAAATAGTGATTTTATTTTAGCTTCGTTTGATTATTCTATACAGGTATGGTTGGAAATGTATGATTACGTGCACACACATAATTATAAATAGATATATTATTATCTACCCTCAGATATGGAAATAAGGAAATAAGAAAATATATTTAGAAATAAAATAAATAAATTCGTAAAGTTACATACATATATATGCTGGTGGTGTTATTGGTAGAGATTGATGTAATAGTAATTATCATTGTCATTGAAATTGCGTTACATCTATTTGGGGGTAGATTTGGGATAGAGATTAGGGTATTAGGGCACTTGAACAATGTGCAGAATTTATGTAAATTATGTTTGTCAGGTAGAGTAGTGATTTTATATTAGTTCCGTCTGACCATTCTACACAGGTATGACTAGAAATGTATTTATTACATATACATATACAAGTATATATTAGATATGGTTATGGATAATAATATTAGCTATATATATGCAAATAAAGAAACGAATTTGTAAAATTATATATATATCGATGGTGTTATAGGTAGAAATCGATGTAACAGTAATTGTCATTGTCGAAATTGCGTTACATATACTTGCAGGTAGATTTGGGTTAGAGATTAGAGCGTTAGGGTACGTGCGCGATGCTTGGAATTTATGTAAATTATGTTTGTTCAGTAAAGTAACGATTTTATTTTAATTTCGTTTAATCATTCTACACAGGTATAGTTGGAAATGTATTATTACGTGTACATATATATTCATAAATAGATATTTTATTATCTACCCTTATATATGCAAACAAAGAAATAAGGAAATATATTTAGAAATAAAATAAATAAATTTGTAAATTTATTAACATACACATATTTCTTTAATTATATTTGGAAATAAAATAAATATTTAGAAATATTTAGAAAAGAAACAAATATTTAGAAATATTTAGAAATAAAATAAATAAATTTGTAGATTTATTAACATACACATGTTTCTTTAATTATATTTATAAAATATATATATATATTTGATTCATTGACAAAATAATAAGATTTACTTTAATAAAATTTGTTACTTCCCTTTGCTAGGATTTCTTTAAATTATAGTTGAAGATATCGAGTTGAATTGAACCGAGAGAATTGAAAGTCATAAGACTGATATTAGGCCATGAAAAAATAACGTTATCAATTACACTTCGGATAATAAAATCTTTACTATCACAGGCGCAATTTTTTCATCTTAACGGATGCCGGGACTTTCGACGTTTATTGTTAAACCTGGTAGCAAAATGTTTTAAAGGTCATTTAAAACTTGGATTAACTACTTGGTCGGTACTTTTTCCAACTGAAATTGGAAAAGAACCGAATCGATTTGTGCCAAATGGTAGCGATATCGAGTAATAGCAGAGGCTAGGTATTATATATAACGTAGAAATGTTCAGTAGATTTTGAACGTGGCACGCACGCTCCGATAAATATTCTGCTTCTAAAAGTACTTATTCTCGTAATTTTAAGTACTTCAGTTTTAATTAGACAGTTGGCGATTCAAGACGCTAAGTATGCAAATGTGTCGTATAATTTATTCCTAGCGAGAAACGTTGAAGTTATAGTTCAAGTCTAATAATCTATCTCATGCGCGTTTTAATTTTAAAATAGACACGTGAAATAAGTATAATCTATAATACTTAACAAATTCTCTAAATTTGTAAATATCGAAATTATTTTAATTTATGCCAAGGATATCGATTTATTATTTATCTTATTTATTTTATTTTTATAATATTGCTTTTTAATTTTAAAATAGACACGTGAAATAAGTGTAATCTATGATACTTAACAAATTCTCTAAATTTGTAAATATCGAAATTATTTTAATTTATGCCACAGAAATTAATTTATTATTTGCTGGATTTATTTTATTTTTATATTATGTGCAATAGATATTATTTTATCAATTTTTCTCTATAATCCAACTCGTTCATTTGTAATTCTTACATTTCTTATCATAGAATACAATAATGCAAATACTATCTAATGATAATTACTCACCAATAATTCCTCTCATCTTTCTACTCAATTTCTTCCAATTTTACTATAAATTTCAAATATAATTTATCAGTACACTCAATTTTGATATTGCTATCTCATCAAATTCCTGTAATATTTTTCCACAATATCTTTAAATTTTACCACTACAAAGTAATAATCCATAATAAAACAGTTTTCTACTAAATTCATTTCAGTTCACTATCCATTAAGATAGTAGCAATATACTCGATTCTAGTAATAACAACCTACCAACACTCTCATTAATTTTTCTACCTAACCTTCCCTTTATCTCAATGATCAATTTCTTATCTCATTTCCAAATTACCCCTATAAGCGAACCTATCTAACCAATCTATCCTATCTTCAGATTATCAGGTAAGAACAACGGATAGAGCGCTCAAATATCTAACACGACCACTTCACTCCTGCTCCACTTCATATTCATTTCGTCTGACGTCGCTCTCGACAATTGCACCATCTTCCATCGTCATTCTCATCTTCTCGTTCGCTAAGATCTCCCTGAAACGCTCTCAATCGCGACTCTTACATCCACCAACCAGCTACATCTCTCTCTCTCTCTTTCTTTCTCTTTTCAAAAGAGAGTTCTGGGAAGGAAAAAAAAAATGGTCCATTCCCAGTAACTCGACTTGCACGCTTTATCCAGCTCCAACGACGACATTCTAGCATCAAGAGCTCATGCTCGTTCCTATATTCACTGGCTGATCTCGTGCAGCTTGTTTCTTTGAGCTTCGTGCGAGCAAATTGGACAGCAATTTGCAATTGTAAAATGTAAGGTGTGAGGTAAGGGTGATAGGAAGAAATACGGATCAAAAATTCGAAACGTCTTGTCTCGAAAAGATTTATTTCACACTGAGGTCTCTTATTAATTGCTCGAGGATCTCAGAATGACTATTCAAAGGTTTCTCATCGGCTATTCGAAGGCCTTTCATTGACTATTCGAAGGTCTTTCATTGACTATTTGAAGGTCTTTCATTTCCTATTCCGTAGGTCTTTCATTGACTACTCGAAGGTCTCTGAATGACTACTCGAAGGTCTCTCATTGACTGTTCGAAGGTCTTTCATTGACTATTCGAAGATCTTTCATTGACTATTCGAAGGTTTTTCATTGACTATTCGAAGGTCTTTCATTTCCTATTCGTAGGCCTCTCATTGCCTATTCGAAGGTCTCTCATTGACTACTCGAAGGTCTCTCATTTCCTATTCGTAGGCCTCTCATTGCCTATTCGAAGGTCTCGCATTGACTACTCGAAGATCTCTCATTGACTACTCGAAGATTTCTCATTGACTATTCGAAGGTCTTTGAATTACTACACGAAGGTCTCTCATTGACTATTCGAAGGTCTTTCATTTCCTATTCGTAGGCCTCTCATTGCCTATTCGAAGGTCTCTCATTGACTACTCGAAGATCTCTCATTGACTATTCGAAGGTCTTTGAAGGACTACTCGATGGTCTTTGAAGGACTACTCGAAGGTCTCTCATTGACTATTCGAAGATCTCTCATTGCCTATTCGAAGGTCTTTCAATGACTATTCGAAGGTCTCTGAATGACTACTCGAAGGTCCCTCCCTGTCTACTCAAAGTACGCAATGCAGCTCTCCAAAACTCCCAATTCTTATCTATTGTTCATACAGGGTATCCAAGCAATTGTGGTAAAACTGAAAAGGGGGTGATTCTACTTGAGAAAGCAAATCGAAAATAAAGAATAAAACTTTTCCATTCGAAGCTTAGTTATTTAGAAAATCGATTTTGAATATCCACCGAGTACGCTGGTATACTGCTGGTCCATCCACCATAGTTAAAGTCCACGCACACCTAATGAATATTCAAAGCCGATTTTCTCAAAAACGAAGCTTCGAATAAAAAAATTTTATTCTTTATTTTTCATTTACTTTTTCATGTAGAATCACCCCCTTGCCAGCTGTACTACCGTTGCTGAGACACTCTGTGTAAATATTGTTTCTTGGCATCTAGGTCTTATAACCTATCCATTCACACCTTGTATTCGAGATTGATTTTTGCATGTGACTAAATTTATTTTTCCAACACTTTCATTCCCACGATAATAAATATAATAATTCTAATTCCCAATTGATGCTCCCTGTCTTGCTCATTCAGTCTACGTTCTTGCTCATTCACTGATAACTGTTTACCTTCTCATTGCTAACTTTGCAATGCTTCCTCGCACTCCTCGTTACTATCACTGAACATTTCGACCATAAGTTTGTTCTTTCGCTCTCTAAACAAATATTCTTACACCGCGTATCAACACTCGCGCCATCACTCGACTATACACATTTGCACTCATACCCTCCATGTCTCTATCATGAAACCAATTCCACTCTTTACCGCGAGCGCGTGCGTGACTGTAGCTTGCACCTATGCCCTTTTCGCGAACGGTGGTGCTTTGCTGATGGTGAAATGTGTCGGCTGTAATTCGTCAGCAGGTGCAATTGACCTTTCAATCGATCACTTCACGAATCTGACTTTACAGATTTATGAGATCTATGAATTTGGTAGAAAATCATTTCGTTTTAGAATTTTATGAATCGATTTTCCTTTACTGTCAGTTGTATAAATCTGGATTTTTTGGGGGGTGAATATTGATGGAATATTAATTGGGAAAACGAAAGTATAGATGGAGTTTTCTTCTAAAAGTTTGTTTTTTTTCTTCGATCAATTATCACGTTTTTCACTTTGCACAACAAATGACAGGCTTTTATTACACTCTTATAACTATGGTTAGGCTAGGTAAGAAGAACGTTGCACGTTACTTATTCCATTTTTACGAGATTGTTTTAAATTGTGGACATCGATTCTTTTTATCAGTGCTCGGTTAAGCTGTATAACTTTTTTGAAAATATAGGAGAATAATTTTGTAGAGTCACACAGTCTCTACTCGCTGGAGAGTACCTCGGAATACTCAGATTCACTGCACTCTGTATTTTCGATTTGACTCTCAATAACGCGTAACTTTCGCAATCACAATTTTCGATCTTGACTCTCTCTTAATGCTCTAATGACTCTCTCAAAACTCCACTCTATCTTCCAGAGCGGGCCCTTTTAAGCCCGTCTGGGAGGCAAGAGCCTCCCCCGAAGGAGGAGAAAGCTCCCTCCACGTAACGCTCTGGGGTGGAAGGGATTCCTCCTTCGGGTTAGGCTCTCCGAAGGGTCACTCACGCGGGGACCCTTCCCGAGAGGTGCCCACGGACGCGTCACCCCCGGTTTACAATGGGGAAAACCGGGGTTGAGCGAGGCTACCTCGCATGGCTTGGCCCCAACTTCCCCAGGCTCGTCTGGCCGCATGGAAAACCGGGGTTGAGCGAGGCTACCTCGCATGGCCTGGCCCCAACTTCCCCAGGCTCGTCTGTCCGCCAGACGCAAACGGGACCTCTATACCTGGGGAAGTCAAAAAATATCCTACAATTCTAAATAAAAATGATAATTAATTTTGTAGGGTATGGGAGTGCTTGAGAGAAATAGTTGTAGAAGAGTAAATGCCTAATTTTAGGTTTAAACGAATTTGTAGGAATGCTTGAGTCTTCCACGTAAACAAATGACAGCCTCGGGCTCGGTTCGAGCGTTTAGGCGAATGAAAGTGACCACGTGAGAGGACATTGTATGAAAGATAGTATACAAGTGGACCTAGTGGAAAGAATGTTCATGGCAGAGTGTCGAATGCGAGTGAAGACAGAGGTCAGTTGAAAAGTGCAACTGTGAAGTTAATGAGAAACAGAGAATATCGGAGTGAGTGTAGTGAGAGCTCAATCCTTTGTATAATACAATTATATTATTA
>NW_016908886.1:137888-154729 GCF_001483705.2 Eufriesea mexicana | reverse complement strand
GCATGGTGTTTCGTAGGTGGAGTCTCTGGCTAAGTAAATCGGTTTCTTGGGATTCGGGAGTAATAATGTTTTATTGAGATTTGAGATTGTTTGAGAACAATTTTAAGAAATTGATTGTTATTTTGCTACATTTATTGAGCGGGAGAGGTAAATTGAAAAATTGAAGAGAATAAATTGAAATATAAAGGTGCATGGAATATAGTAAATCTTTGGAAATAATAAATTGAAGGAAATTTGATTTATTATAATAAAATTTAAATATTATATGTAATAATATTCTGCTACGGTATACGTGGCTTCGACGTGATAAATGTGTACATATATTGCTTTTATTTATAGTCTCTTTGAATAGTAATATGCACCTTCATATATTATTAACAATAATATCTACTTTTATAAGCAATATGTACTACATATTGCGACACTCATCCGCGAGGGATTAATGTACGATTTATATTTATACGAATGACTTTTTTATTTTTCTGTATTTATTATATTGTCCATTGAGTAAGATGTTAATGTTTCTTTTTTTAAATTCTTTGTATTTGTTATATAGTTGATTCTGTGCAACGATAAATGGTCTTATCTTATTTATTATTTTTCTTTTTTTAACAAAATAATATTTCTGGAATGACAGGCTGATGTAACTTTTGGAGTTAGGTCCAATCCTGATGAAATTTCAAGATATAATCCTTAGAGAACACGAATTGAACCTGAATCGAGAGCTATGTAATTTATTTAGTGAAAAATGTTCACTCGTGTTACTAATCCATTTTTTAATATTCACTTTTCAAAATTTGCTAAACGTTTAGTAAAATTATGCTTCATCCCAAAAATTAGGGTAGTCAGATTTTACACGCATGCCTCGGTATTCTTGCAAATAATCAGTTAATTGCCATAACAACAATCGTTTACAAATTTTCGCTTTTTAAATCCATTTATCCACATAAGTTAAAAATCCTACAAAACCCTAACGAAAAGATAGTAATCTTATAAAATTTTCGACATTTAAACCTACCATGACTGGTGAAATGGGAAATAAATGAAATAACAAAAGAAGAAGAACCTCAAAAAGGGTGAGGAAAAAGAAAAATGAAAGGAAGAGAAAGAAACAGAATTAAAGATTGAAATAAATCAATTGAAAAATTGATTGTATGTATATAATAATAAAAATCACAAAGTCAAATAACCAAACTGATAACATTAATTAGGGTAGTTTAGGGTAGTCAGATTTTACACTCGTGTCTGATTATTCTTGCAAATAATCAATTAATTACCATAACAACAATCGTTTACAAATTTTCGCTTTTTAAATCCATTTATCCACATAAGTTAAAAATCCTACAAAACCCTAACGAAAAGATAGTAATCTTAAAAAATTTTCGACAATTAAACCTACCATGACTGGTGAAATGAGAGGTAAATTAAATAACAAAAGAAGAACCTCAAAAAAGACATAATAATAAACAATAAAAATAATAAAAATCACAAAATCAAATGACCAAAAACTGATAACGTCCTGTGTAGAATTTTTAATAAAAAATTTGAAAACACCCGTTTGACCCATGCTAGGTATAATACTAACGAGTACCATTACACGCGTATACATCTATTTCCCGCTCTTTTTAACCACCATCTGAAAAGATACCGAGACCCCTTTCTCGCGCATATCAAAATATCTGTCATTATTAAAAACGAAAAATAATTACCCCCTTTTTCCCTCCAGAAACCAATGCTTTCACGCTGACCAGACTCCAATATCCCGCAACTGCGCCGCAAATTCCCAAAAATATTAATACAAATAAAATCCCGCGAAACAGTGGCGCAGAGTGAACGGGGTGGTGTTGATACAAGCTCGTGTCGCAAAGTAGACCCATAAACAACGTCTGCACGGTGGGGTATGATTCAAAGAAATTAGTCCGCCACGCGAGGACATATTTCCTCGTCGCTGTACCGGCAGGGGCATAAATACATTATGTACCCTTCTTCTTTCCCGCGATGTCCTCCTTCTCCGCGTTTCTCATCAGCTAATGTCACCTACACGTACCCTTCCGTTATTAATGCAACCGAACAACCCGGAACAGCACGCGTTCACCCTTCTTCCCAATTTCCCGGAATTTTCCGCATCTTCCAACAGTTCTTCGATCTCGGGTAGCCTACCTCCGACTAGGCACCTCCTCCGACTCCTCAGCGTTGGCCTCGTCAAAGAATGACCTCGCCTTCTCTCCCTCACCCTCTGCAACCCCGTTTATCGAGACGCTTTCGCGTGAAAAAGCTCTTTCACCGTCGTAATAAAGCCGTGGCCTTCCCTAGGGAGACGCAGACATAGAGGAAGAGGTGATCACCTTTGTACCCTTTCGACACTCTCCCTCTCGCGCATTTTTGCAGCAAAGAATAGCCAGAGACCGCGTATTAGCCTCTAATGAAACGGGCTGATAACGTTTGCGAGACAAATCGATCGGCTATTCCGGCCTGTTTGCGGTTTACTTTGCATTTTGATCGGTGGCTAGGTTTAAAGCCCCGATCAAACGATACGCACGCAGTTTTATCGGGCCACGAATGATTCTTTGGCGGCTTTGTTCGCGGATATTTCATTTTTGTTTCGGTGATATGGCTCGTGGGGGTGGTGCGGCAAGATCGGTGGAGGGTTTCGAATGAATTTATCGGCGGATTGCATTCGTTCGCGGGATTGATGTCGAGAAGATTGCCGACTGCGAGGGGAAATTAGGATGCGATTATGGAACAGTGATAACTGCTATCTTGTTTTTCGTGTCGTTTAGCTGTTCCTCGCGCTCTGTGGTTTCCAAGTTATATTGTACGTAATCTCGTGCTCGTAGTTTTTAATTCCCGGTTTATTTATTTATTGCCATGTCATTATATCCTATTGGCGTGAAACTGTGTCGCGTGGATGCAAGTAACGCGAGAGGGCAATAGGAGATAAAGATTAATACCGTGGTTTACAGGTGCTCGAAGAGTTTCCCTGCCAGAAGCCAGTCTTTCGTTACACGTTCGAATCTTTAATCCTAGGGCTGAAGTTGGGTAAAGATATATTCCAGGTTTCTTGGGAAATAGGTTAGGCTAACTGCGACTGGGCTTGAAGGGGATAAGTCAGGCTCGTAATTAAACAGACTGTACTCAGAGGGATATTTTTATTAATCAATTCATCATGTTTAACACTTTGACTGCCACGTTGGTCATATATGACCGGCCATGGTTTCTCCTGTGACGCCACGGTAGTCATGCTTTGAATAATAAAAATACTCCCGTGGCGTCCTGAGAGAAACGTGTCATTTCGGCGTGGCAGTCCAAGGGTTTTCTTTTTAAAAAAGAAAATATTTTTCTATCTCAGGTCGTTATAGTAAGCAAGAAGACACTTATGAGCACCAATACCAATTTCGTTAATCCACAAAAATATTATATAAAAGAGCCGAAGGTGCCACGTTGGTCATATATGACCGGTCACTTGGTCATATATGAGCCACGGTGGTCATCGGTGACCGGAGAGGTTGAACTACTTGAACTACATTGAACTACATTGAATGAAAACTGACAATTAGTGCATTTCGAATATAACCGCTAATTAGAAGATACTTTGAAATGAAAAGTGCCCCATCGAATAATTAAAAATGTGTATTAGAACATAAATCAAAAGAATGAAACGAATCTTGCATCTAGGGGTGGGCTCCCGTGGCGTCCTGACGGAAACATGTCGATAATATAGTAATCTCTGTGGATAGAAATGAATACCAATATCTTTCACGGTTTTTAACAATTAACAAATTAATATATTTAGATAATCTAAATTAAAAAGTAATATATTTAGATAATTCTGTGATAGTAAATTCTGTTCTGCAAATCACAACGCTGTCTCTTTTTACATCACAAAGAACCACAATAATTAACAAAACATGTGATTTCGGCGTGGCAGTCAATGGGTGTTATAGTGAAAATTAAATACTAAAATGAACTCTACATTCTAGCAATGTGTGGGTAATACCTTCCTCTGCGTTTTGTCTTTCGTCTCCCGTTTTCTGGAGACGTCTTTTGACCTGCGTCACCCTAAACAGACATGTCAGTTCTAGCCGTTCCCACGTTTAACCCTTTGCACTCGAGAGTCGACCCCCAGTCTCCATTTAATCAGATATTAAAGATCGTTAATTAGTATATCAAATTTAAAATTACCCAGTGATGCGTGGACTGTCGAACTAAAATAATTTTACGCCTTAATTTGCATACGATTTCTTATTTACCGTTTTTAAAATATCGTCGACTTTATGGCAGAAAGTCTTCAATAGAATTACTATTTTTCTGTAACGAAAAAATCGCGAGTGCAAAGGGGTAATAAACATCTATATAGTTTTTTCACCGTTTCCACTGACTACCATTTCTTCTCTTTTTAACCCCTTAACCCTTCCACTACGAAAGACGTATATATACGTCCTCACAAGTCTAATCACTGTACACGATAAAAATTAAATACACGTTCCCCACATTTTTCTTACTCTATCACTTTTACTATTTTACCAATTGATTCCACCTGAAATATAACATAGCAATTGAATATCTGCAATTGTTGCAATATTGTTCTGTCAATTGTCAAATATCACGCCGTCTGTATTAATGATTCTCTTCGAGAATGTACCGCAGTCAAAGGGTTAACAATGGGTTAAAAGATTCAGTGGGACGTTAATTTTTTTATGGAATTAATAGATTTTTCGAAAATTGTATTGTCCTAGTTTATCGTCATAGAAAATACACAATAACTCTGGTTATTTTTCGAAATATTTTTTCACCGGATTAACGCAAATGCCTGAAAACTCGCCATTTTTACCATGGACTTTCTGCATTGATATTTATTACGAAGCTCTTTCGAGTAATCAAATATGGACAGTATAATCGTGTTGCTGAAATATAGATGTTTGCGTTAGGATTGAAAAATGTCCCTCGCTACGTTATACCATCGAGGAGAGAGAAAAACGAACAATCAATTACCAAATTTCGCGTAAATTTGATCGAATTATCGCATAACCTGCACATACATCACGCTACTCGTATGACATATTATGGCCTCTCTTCGATATCAAATTCGAAGGGAATCAGGATGGATCGTGCGCAACGTGCAATGCATTTCTTTTTTTACACCGATCCATCTAGCTTGAACCGCGACCTGATTTTTCTATCTCCGTACCGACAGGAATAAAACATTCAACTATGAGTTCCAAACAAGAAAAGTGGAATGAAAATGGAGGGAAAAGGGACGGTGAGGCTAGTATTATCTGGTTCCATGGTATTAAAAATAATCAGCTTATTCTCCTTCATTTCTTTACCAAATTACCCAACTCTTTGCTGTGGTACTTTGAAAATTCGAAGGGTCTTTGGTACATAGGATGGAAAAATATGTGCACGAATATTTATGTACGGAGAACCTCCGGTACTCTGCCATCAGAGTGTTGTATTATTTAAACGCTGCTGGATTAAGGAATCGCTGAATTTTTTAAATAGATTCACGTACAGGATTTATTTCAAGAATTTCATTTTACACAGAGACACATATTTGGTATGGGAAGCAAGAAAATGACGAGATTAGGGTTGACAAAAAGTGGAATTTAAGATATCGTTACTATTCCATGGGGATAATTTCATTCAGAACTAGGAGAGTCTGTAAGAATATTAATTAGGTCGATTTTGTTGAAATTGGAATTTTATTACTAGAGTTTTAATGATACAAATGATGCGAGGAACTGGACCAAACAGAGTTCAACTGGCCAATTTCAGACATAATTGATTTGGCCACTGGTGACTAATGCGCCTAGATTGATAGAAATATATATAATTTAAACAAATGTCAATATTTAGAAATTTTTATTATTACCATCGTTAATTCAATGGCGACCCCCGTCGCAATTAACATGTCAAACTTGGTTATACATTGTAACTTATATATTGCAGATAATATTTCAACATTGTATGTGTCCCATAATAGAAAATACATCGTGGTGCCACGAGTAATCCCTGTAAAACTGGCGTAAAAGTCAACGTGATAAATATTTTTATTTAAATATACTATAGAAAATATTGGTGTCCATTTCTATCCACAATTATTGTTGTTACAAGAAGATAGTATATTTAATACAATGTCTTAAATCAGTGATAAAATTCAAAATCCTCAAATTGGAGAAAAGCAATGATACAATGCAAGTGTCACGAAAAGTACCTGAGATTTTAAAAGAAAAATTAAAGACAAAATAAAATAAACTAAGCAAACCGTGACAATTAACCCTTTGCACTCGACGATTTTTTGGTTAGAGAAGAATAGAAATTCGAAGATTCTCTACTAAAATGTTGACGATACTGTGAGTAAATGGATAAACTGATAACAATATTTATGGAACAGTATAGCAACACAATATAAATTATAATTAAATCACGTAAAATAAATTCGCTTCTCACTGCGGTATAATATATTCAGGACTCTCTTACAAACGTCTATTTCTGATGACTGTCATTCACCCACTAATTGTTTTTCACGACTCTTTGTCATACTCGTCATACACATATATTCTTCCATACAAACATTCCTCACACTTATACCAAGCATTCTATGACAACCACTACCACAGATACTTTTTTGAGCAGTAAATAAAGAATTGTAGAATTATTTGATTTCGATATTTCGCACACTGTTACATTACATTAAATTCGGTAGTATAATTAATTGATAAATTAATTCATTAAAAATTATTTTATATTAAAAAATTATTTTATAATTAAACGATTAATATGAAAAATAATTAATATCAATCTTCCAAACTTTATGAAATGGTGACTGAAAGTCGCCTCTCAAACGCAAAGGGTTAAGAAAGATCCTCGATACTTGAAACCTGACAAAGGAACCTTCCGAATGTCCTTAACCCCTTGACATACAATGACGTCTGGGAGACGTCATTCATTTCATATGCCATTGTAAACTTTCACGTCTCGGAAACGTCAAGAATTGTCTTAGGCGAACGTCGCGCAGTATATTAGATTCTTTACCCGTTTCAATCGTGCGTGGATGTTATTTTGTTTAAAAAATTTGGCGTATTTTCCCGAACATATGCCTGCGACAAATAAAAAGCAACATCCTGTAAACAGATGCCATGCGTGCATCAAACATAATATAAGAAGTGAAACAATTTGGCAGTGTAAAACATGTCGGATTCCACTACATATTCCAAAATGTTTTGAGATGTATCATACTTTACAGAACTACTAAATTATTATTTTATAGTATTACTTAATTATTGTACATTAACGTTATATATCAACTTTATTATTTTATTTACATAGCATTAAATTTGAAAATAAAACGTTCTGTTTCTAAGCTTGCACATGAGTGTCCACAGTTGAGCCAAATTAAATGCTATTCTACGGACGCGTCGATGCGCATTTTATTTGTATGTCAAGGGGTTAAACAATTGAGATCAGAGTCCTAGATTAGGTGACCTGGAAAATCTGAAGTTCCTAGACAAACTTGTGGAAAATTCTAATTTTGTCTGTACAGACGTGCTGTTTCGCGGACGAATAGCGCGGCGACTTGTCCATTCGGCTACACCCTTTCAACCGATCCTCTTTCCGACGAAAATTCAAGTGACTCTCGTCGATTAATTTCGCCCTTTGAGGGCAAGACTCGTGGCCGATGCACAAACACTGGAGGACGCGCGTGCAGGCCACACCAGACGTTAATTGCAGCCTGTGCTGTTAATGCACGCCCCTGGCCTGCCGTGTTTGTAATTGCGCGTGTAAATATGAAATATTAATTCCGTGGGGGAGCAAATAAGGCCAGCCATGCTCACTTCGAAACTGCTTCCCGATTAATTAGACGTTCCTCGTGCCCGTGAACACGGACGAAGGTAATTAATGCGAATTACACCGTTTACATTGTTTACGGGGCGAATTAGGTGCCATACTCGAAGCATTGTCAGAAAATTTCCACTCGTGTATGCGAATGTTCAAGGACGGACCTGATAAAAGGCGAACAGGGCTCCTCGCTCCTAGCCTGTGACGCCTGGTGTACTCTGTCTTGGGTTTAGGCGGTCTAATTCCTTTGTGGGTTGCGTCTGGACTGAGACTCCGTGTAGAGGGATTTGGTAATCATTGGGACCTAACTAGCCCTTAATTAAGCGAAGCACTGGTTGGAGACCGATTTTTCCCAGTGCCAGTTGCTTTGAGACACTGTTGCGCTAAGTTTGAGATTGTTTGGGAACATATGGTTCGTGTAACTCGAATGATTGTAAGTGGAATTCTACTATACGTGCTGGGTTTACTATGAGGTTGCCGGAAGACGGTATCGTCCTTCATGGAAGTCATTGAGAGGATCAAGATATTGTATATTTTTCAACGAGACTCGGCTATATGACTTGGCTGATGAAATCTTGAAGCACCTGCAACATTCTCTTCGCGTTTCTCGAGTCTACGCGACTTTCATCCTGCGAGAGAATTTGTTAAAGAGATTGTTTCATATACTCTTGCGAAGTATGCTGTATTTTAACTAATTTTTCTGAAAGAGAAATAAATAAAGTTGCCCCTATCGTGCAGGTTTATGGACGAATACACTATGTAGATTCTGACGATCTTCCTATAGCTGTGGAGAACTTCGGGGATGAACTTTGGAGTGAAACAATGGGTAATGGGATCGGGATGCTCACGGATAAACAGGATGCTGCATTTTAACTAATTTTTCTAAAAGAGAAATAAATAAAGTTGGCCCTATCGTGCAGGTTTATGGGCGAATTGTTGGAATGCTAAAGACATAAGTCGAGACATCTTACATATAACGTCCATGTTAAAATGTTTTTTTTTCTATTACATACTAATGTATGATTGTGTACGTGTCAGTCGCCAGCCAAATTCCTTTGTTCAAACGAATCAGTCTCTAAGCAATCGTTGTACAGCACACACCGATCGAGTTGCCAATTATTAAAGCGTTGCCTTTCTATAATTAGTGTTCCTTCTTTTTTAACTCCACTGCCATCCCAAATTCTATCACGAATACACTATGTAGATTCTGACGATCTTCCTATAACTATGGAGAACTTCGGGGATGAACTTTGTAATGAAACAATGGGTAGTAGGATCGGGATGTTCACGGATAAACAGGATGCTGCATTTTAACTAATTTTTCTAAAAGAGAAATAAATAAAGTTGGCCCTATCGTGCAGGTTTATGGACGAATGTACTATGTAGATTCTGACGATCTTCCTATAGCTGTGGAGAACTTCGGGGATGAACTTTGGAGTGAAACAATAGGTAATAGGATAGGGATGCTCGCAGATAAACAGGATACTTGGTCTACAACGCGGTTGCGAGAGAGATTATGCTGCTGTTGAGAAAAGTCATTAGAGGACGGAGATATATATTTTCGGGAAGATTTAGACGTGGTTAGAATAATTTAGCGATCGTGGAAATCATGGCAATACTTTTCAGGGTTGGACTAAAACATACTCGGATCGTTTCTGATAAAATTACATTTTTCTTTTTTAGATAGAAAAATCAAAATAATGTAGAATGGCGAAAACTGGTTCTGAGGCACGAAAAACTGACGGGACAGCAAGAACAGAGTAACACGAACATGAAATTCATAAACTAATTTAACTTAGGAAAAGAACACCAAGATAACGCAACGAAAACACACAAAGACGCACTCTATTTTAACCCTTTACGTATCAGAATCTATTGGATTGCTATAGCCATTCCAATTCCTATAGGTTTTTGACTAAAATTTTCAATTGTATAATAGGAAAGGTCTGCGAGACCTAAAAATCACTATTAGTCTGCATCCTGCCATACCTGACATCATCATTATAAGCCTACGATTTATCACAGCAGAAATATTATTATTATTGAAATAATTCTGTTTCTTGAATTATAGTTTGATTATTTTTATAATTTTCAAACCTAGTTGTCAATAGTCAGTGTATTAGTTAATACGAAAAACTTGGTATGATATGTCAAAGAAATATTTCAGACGATAAGTTTCAAATGCGACGACGATTTTGAAGGATAACGCTGAGATGTTGGTAAGCCGATAAGAAAGAAGTAATTTCCTGTTTTCGCGTATCTTCGTCCTCCGAGGTAAAGTGGATTAATCCTGAGAAATCTTTTACCTCCGTCGCCTAAAATACCTCTTTGGTTTTGTAGTTTCTGGTAATCCCATTTTCAAGGATCGAATCTCGTTTAATATCCTATAAATTGCTCAATGGAGTTTTTACTTTAATGAGATTTATTTGATTTATTTCATAAAAATTTCTGAGTCTATCACAGTTTAATCATTAATCGATCTTTCAAGTTTCGTTAGAAGTCAGAAATTACAATATTACAATAAAAATAAAAATATTATAATTTTTTGACAAATAAATCTTCGAAGTGGTCCAATTTTTCAATTTAAACTGAAGAATTTGCAAAATTTGATTCGAGTAAACAAGTTGATCGAATCTCGTTTAATGTCCTATAAACTGCTCAATGGGATTTTTACTTTAATGAGATTTATTTGATTTATTTAATAAAAATTTCTAAGTCTATCACAATTCAATCTTTAATCGATCTTCCAAGTTTCGTTAAAAGTCAGAAATTACAATATTACAATAAAAACAAAAATATTATAATTTTTCAACAAATAAATCTTCGATGTGGTCTAATTTTCCAATTTAAATTGAAGGATCTGCAAAATTTGATTCGAGTAAACAAGCTAATCTGAAGACAATATTTCATCTATGTTTTACAATTAAAAAAATTTATTCACTTGACAGAAAAATAATATATAACGAAATAAATGAGAAACTATTTCTCGTAGTATCAAAATCTAGGCTCATTTATTAAATTGGTGGAGGATTTATCAGACCATAACAGCCATACATTCTTGAAACATACTGATACCGAGTGCAGCGAAACTTGCGCATATTATACGTATATACATCGTTCAGTTGAATTATGTAAAATTATGTAAACTATGCTGAGAGCGACTCCAGGACTGCAAGGTATTCGTAATGCAGTGATATTAGATTCAAAGGGGGCTGTGATCTCGGAGCACCTGTAATTAATAAAGTACCCTATCACATGAAATAGAATTGTTCCAAAATATACCATGTTTCGTGACGGTGATTCACGCGAGCTATTATCATAATATAACGATATTCCATAAATTTTCTATGCCTTTTTTACTATTCTTCGACGCTACCAAACACTTCGTACGAAAAACAGATATTTATTCTTTTCGGGGAAAAATTATCCAATTATTAACCCTTTTAGCACCAAGTGAAAAACTGGTGCCTATGCAAAGATAACCGGATGAATTTACTGATAAAAACCAAACTAAAAATGATACTTAAAAATTTCAAAATGCAGAATATTACTGAAGAAATTAGTTCACCACGATATTAGTCGAAAATGTCAATAAAACTAAATTTTGCAGTCAAAAACCTATTAGAATTGAAATGGCTATAGCAATCCAATAGAACCTTATTTTTTCTTTTTTTCTAGTTTGAACATTTGCGCTGACTAAAAAAATTCTACATCTGTCTTCTTTAATTTGTACTCTTAATCTGTAATCCATCTAAATATATATTGTTTTTGTAACCACGCAAAGTGTGTATACATTTTTTGGGGACACTCTGTGTTAAGTATGAATATATTAAGTATATCAGGTAACGCTTTAACAAGTTTCCTATAATCGACTTCTAAGACTTCTGATTTGAAACTGTTGACTTCAAGTTGGCTGTCGATACAACTGATCTTAGAGTGACTTGCTGTGTGCCTTCTTTCCTCGAACGCACAGTAGTTCAAACGCTCCGGACGCGTTCGTAAACTTTCACTCGTCTCTAAACATCCCTTACAATTCATCCTCTTGCACGCTGTCACTTTCGTCCCATGTCCCAAACACTCTTAACATTCTTCCAGGGTCGCGTGTCATTGTACAATCAAAGACACGATTTACATCACAGTGAATACATTTCAGTTGCTATGTGTCATTTTACTCCTCCTAAATGGAACCAAAGAAGCTAGGTACTGTCAATCATGAAACAGCTCTAAAGAAGTTAGGGGTTGTCAAACGTGAAGTATCCTTAAGGAAACTAGGACTTTGAATTGCATCACATCTATCTCAGTTTTAAAATAGCTGCCAAGACTATGTCAAAAGTGACAGCGTCTTCCTCGACTTACGAAAGACAAATATATAGACTTGGTCGAAATTTTGTTTGTTTTCATTTTGTTATCTTGGTGTTCTTTTCCTAAGTTAAATCAGTTTACGAATTTTAAGTTTGTGTTATTTTGTTCTTCTTGTTTTGTCAATTTTTGTTTTTTTAATCTCAAAACCAGTTTCCGCCATGCCTACAATATTAATATACATATTGTAGATATTTATATTACACAGTATAGATATCGTTTTAACTGGATATCTTACGTTTTATATTTAACAGCACTAAACACCTGCATACTATTAAAATAAATTATAATTAATGGCATACACGAAATATAATTGCAAGTTATTGCTTCTATATACGTATATGGAGAATCGATAGCATGGAATTACGAATTTCACGATTAAAATCCGAATTTAATTACACACATTTCGTACGAATAATTGCGAATTCGTGTCAGAAAAATTTAATTACATTCTAGCAGAATTGCTGTGAAATTTTCGTAACACGCGTAACGAATTAACGAGACTCTTTAAGCACCTCGTTTACCTTAAATAATTAATCTCGATATAGCAAATTAATCATTTCGGCGGAATTAAGTGTTTCCTTTTGCGAGCACGTGTCAACGCCGAAACATACGCGTATGCATAATTCGGATTCATCAGCGAGACCGATTCGTTTCGAACTTAAGCGCAGATTACTAAAGTTAATCAGCGGTGGGTCACGTGAACTAGACAAGTTTCCTACGGTTAATTAAGACATTGCGTTCCTCTCCTCGAACTTCCAAAGACTCTGCTCGTTTTTGTCCAATTCGTCTCTCACTTCGAAAACTTTCGTCTAAATTATTTTCACTTAAATGTCATTTTAGCGTTTCAAAAAATTACCCCGTTCTATGGATTATCGTTAATGAAAATTACTATATTGTACAGGACGATAAAAGGATGCGCAGATTGATTTGTGAATTCAATTTTTGGAGCTCCCGAATATGGAGAAAGAGTTGAAATTGTTTTTAAAAGATAGGTGGATTTATATTCCATAAATTGAGTGTTACTCGTGGAATGGAATGATTATTGAAATTATAATATTTTTTACAATTTCGCGGCACGAACCTGCTAATAATAAATTGAAAACCATACAAGTTGCATTTTTCTCTCGCTTCGGTGAAAAATTCGACGTCAAAATGAAATATTCAGTAAGTTCTGGAATGGAGGTACAAAGGAACTCTTCGAATACTAACACCTTAACCTATATACGTATATCTGAAAGCGGTATTTTTGGGAGACAAATGAATCTGTATCATCCCGTACATCCCGCCAATTAAACATTAATCAGACGATCGGATTATAATCAGATCCATTATCTTCGAATAATAAAACACGAAATATCTGAATTGTATATATATTATACATATTTCGTTTCCTCGATAATCACATTACGATCTTCCTCTAGTCCCAGGTAGCAAAATATCATTACAATTGACTGAACACTGGTAACACGTTCAAAGGCTGCGATAATCAATCGTATATAGTCACACCTATCGATTAGGTGGCAATTTTTCAATAACAAACGCTTGAAGGCAGAGGTCTGGGGTACATAAATTCCATATTTCGCTACCTCGATAACCATATCATGATTTTACCATAATTCCAGGTAGCAAAATGTCACTATATCTTACTAAACACTAGCAATACGTTCAAAAGCTGCGATAACCGATCGTATATAGTCACACTTATCGATTAGGTGGCAATTTTTCAATAACAAACGCTTGAAGGCAGAGGTCTGGGGTACATAAATTCCATATTTCGCTACCTCGATAACCATATCATGATTTTACCATAATTCCCGGTAGCAAAATGTCACTATATCTTACGGAACACTAGCAATACGTTCAAAAGCTGCGATAACCGATCGTATATAGTCACACTTATCGATTAGGTGGCAATTTTTCAATAACAAACGCTTGAAGGCAGAGGTCTGGGGTACATAAATTCCATATTTCGCTACCTCGATAACCATATCATGATTTTACCATAATTCCCGGTAGCAAAATGTCACTATATCTTACGGAACACTAGCAATACGTTCAAAAGCTGCGATAACCAATCGTATATAGTCACACTTATCGATTAGGTGGCAATTTTTCAATAACAAACGCTTGAAGGCAGAGGTCTGGGGTACATAAATTCCATATTTCGCTACCTCGATAACCATATCATGATTTTACCATAATTCCAGGTAGCAAAATGTCACTATATCTTACTAAACACTAGCAATACGTTCAAAAGCTGCGATAACCGATCGTATATAGTCACACCCAGCGATAAGGTGACAATTTTTCAATAACAAACGCTTGAAGGCAGAGGTCTGGGGTACATAAATTCCATATTTCGCTACCTCGATAACCATATCATGATTTTACCATAATTCCCGGTAGCAAAATGTCACTATATCTTACTAAACACTAGCAATACGTTCAAAAGCTGCGATAACCGATCGTATATAGTCACACCCAGCGATAAGGTGACAATTTTTCAATAACAAACGCTTGAAGGCAGAGGTCTGGGGTACATAAATTCCATATTTCGCTACCTCGATAACCATATCATGATTTTACCATAATTCCCGGTAGCAAAATGTCACTATATCTTACGGAACACTAGCAATACGTTCAAAAGCTGCGATAACCAATCGTATATAGTCACACTTATCGATTAGGTGGCAATTTTTCAATAACAAACGCTTGAAGGCAGAGGTCTGGGGTACATAAATTCCATATTTCGCTACCTCGATAACCATATCATGATTTTACCATAATTCCAGGTAGCAAAATGTCATTACATTCTACTGAACACTAGCAATACGTTCAAAAGCTTTGATAACCAATCGTATACAGTCACACCCATCAATTAGGTGGAAATTTTTCAATAACGAAAGCTTAAGAACAGAAGCTTAGGGGTACACGAATTTCATATTTCACTTCTTCAACAATCACATCACGATCTTTCTCTAGTCCCAAGTAGTAAAAGGTTACTACAATCGACTATACTTGAGCAACACGTACTAAATCTATAATAGTCAATCATATGTAGTCACACCCAATGATTAGGTGTTGATTTTTCAATAACAAAGGCTTAAGAACAGAAGCAGAAGAAGAATTTCATATTTGGTTTCTTCAACAACCTCATCATGATCTTTTTCTAGTCCCAGGTAGCAAAATGTTACCACAACCGATTGAATACTAGTAACACGCACAAAAGCTACGATAACCAATCGTATATAGTCACACTCAATGATTAGGTGGTGATTTTTTAATAACTGAAGCTTGAGAGCAGAAGCCTAGGGCTACACGAATTTCATATTTTACTTTTTCAACAATCACATCATGATCCTTCTCTAGTCCCAGGTTGCAAAAGGTCACAGCAATCGACTATACACGAGCAACACGAACAAAACTATGATAACCAATCTTATATGATCACACCCAACGATTAGGTTGCGATTTTTCAATAATATTAGCTTGAGAGCAGAAGCTTAGGGCTACACGAATTTCATATTTCGCTTCTTCAACAACCACATCATGATCCTTCTCTAGTCTCAGGTAGCAAAATGTCGCCACAGTCAACTGAAAACTAGCAATACGTACAAAAGCTGTGATAACCATTCGTATATAGCCACACCCAATGATTACGGTGGTGGTTTTTATGTTTCAATGGAAAAATACAGAGGCTCGGGGGTACAGAAGTTAGGCTGCTTGGAAGTCGCGTCGGGGTGTGGAATTCGTTCGGCCACGTTGATAATTGCACCAATTTGTTCGCGGTAAACAGAAGCCGTTAATTCCAGTCGCAGCATAACGCGTGGCCATACGTCACCGGAATAAATTATGCAAAGGCATCGAGACGTGGGTTGAGGCGGCCGTTCCCGGCGACGATGGGGGGCCGCCCGGTTTCAAGAGCTTGCGAACACCGGCCAATTCTGCCCGCGCCAATCGAGAGCGATCGCAGATACGCGAAGATCGTTCCCGCGTGATCGATTTATGCGACGTTCGTGCCACGATTTTACTGTTCCCTGACGATCCCCAGAAATTGCGCTGAATCCTAATGCGGATCATCGTGCCGATGGCAAAGGGGAGGATCGTTCAAGAAGTTAGCATTATGCGGTAAGGCTTCTTTTTTCGGCTTTCACTGCTGCGCCTCAAACGTTATACGGCTCCTTTCACACCGAATCTAAGATCCTCGAAATTGTTGCTTAACCCCTTACAGCATTCCATTTTAGTTAACCTCTATACACCGATTCCGTGAAATTAAATAAAAATTTAAATTAGGTAAAATAAATAAAAATTTATGAAGAATAAGTTAAATAAAAATTTTTGAAGTTTGCGTGAAATATAATTATGGTCGCGTGATTAGAGCAGCTTGCAATCATGAGATTTCACAGGAAGAATTCACGACGAGTTAGACTCGTTATTGTAGTAAATGGTAAAGTATGTATTTGATTAGGTCATCGAGTAGAGATACGTCAATGATTAATTGGATAATTATGACGTTTTTAATTTACATGTTGATATGAGAATTTGGAGATATCTTCTAGCAGGTATAGATAGGGTGAAACATTTTTTAAATATGCAATGAATTAAATTAGATAATAAATTATAGATAAATATAGATAAAT
>NW_016908886.1:99450-137114 GCF_001483705.2 Eufriesea mexicana | reverse complement strand
AATATATATATAAAGAAAAGTATTATTAAATATTATTAAATATATATAAAGAAAAGTATTTGATTAGGTGGTTTTTGGTAATTTAGAATTTAATTTGAATATCTTATTGTAGCAATTTTTGATATCTAATATATTTGTATTATTTGTTACATTTGTTTAGGGTGCAATTTAATAGACGGAAGTGTTTCTAGTTCTAATATAGAAGTCTCTTATGTGAACGAATTAATTTTAATTAGGTCATTCTTAATTGGAATGCAACCATTCTGGAAACAAATTATTATGTTCAAAATATCAGCAAACTTCTGACCAATTATCTCGTTCTCTCTAATTAACGGATTAATATAGTTTTTTCACAATTGAATATTATGAAAAATTTGATGCACGAAGTTTATTACAAATTTTTATTATTCTAATTGCCGTCGCGTGTAGGAAAATAATTTTTATTTCGCCACTTGAGAAATTAAATTTCGTATGCTAGGTTAGAGAAACATTTTGAAATGATCATTGATATCAAATATTATTATTCACTTTTAATTGGATACTGTGCACCGCGAAGAATAAACTGACCCGGCATTCAAGCAATCAATACTCTCAGAGCTTCCTATTTGAATTTGATCAAGTATTCGGATTTTAATTCCTGTTTTCAGTAATATTAGTACATTTTTGTTAGAAGTGAAAGAGTGGATATTTGCGTTAACTATGAACAGAGTGAATTCATTTTTAACCCTTTGCACTCGACGATCTTTTCGTTACAGAAAAATAGTAATTCGAGGACTTTCTGCCATAAGGTCGACGATATTTTTAAAACGATAAATAAGAAATCGTGTGCAATTTAAGACGTAGAATTATTTTACTTCGATATTCCATGCATCGTTGGGTAATTGTAAATTTGATATATTAATTAATATTCTAGGATACCAAAAGAAATCGCGAATCGACTATTGCTAAGAAAAACAAATTGTAAACCGATCGATATCTTCTAGAAGCAAATCGAAAAGTTATTCTATATAACAAAATTAAGTTGCGTTAGTAAATCAAAAAGTTATTCTACATAACAAAATTAAGTTAAAATTAAAGCGTGGTCCTTGACAACCGAAACAGAGGCCCTAGAAATCAGTTGTGACCAGCACACGCGTGAGTCGCTTGGTGTTGGAAAGAAAGTTTTAAAAAAGTGCGTCTTTGTGTGTTTTCGTTATCTTGGTGTTCTTTCCCTAAGTTAAATCAGTTTACGAGTTTTGAGTTTGTGTTATCGTGTTCCTGATCTTTCGTGAATTTTCGGTGTCTCAAGACCATTTTCGCCATCCTAAAATATCCATCTTTAGAATCTGATTAAATGGCGACTGACAGGTGCCTCTCGAGTGCAAAGGGTTAATTGTTTCTACGAAATTTTGATATGTACGTGCACGAGGTGGTTTCGTGTATTTCCTCTTTAATTTAAGTACTCTTTAATCGTTTCATAGAGAGTTAATGCACGACAGTAGTGTTCATTATGTTCAAAATGAAGTAAGTTGTATTTCAAATATAACCACGAGTAACGTCATAGTGTATTTATCAGATACGTTTGTATACTACACTATTGTAAATGCTTACAAATAAATACTCTACGTAATAACACTCTAGATAAAGGCAATTGCAGCTTTCAGTATCCGTGCATGTGCATGGTAAAATCTAATTTTTGAATTATATAAACGAGAATTTGAAATGGCAATTTAATGTTAAATACCTCTTCAGTTTGCTTAAATTTCAATTTTATTATTTAATGCAACGAAATCGGATTTTAAACAAATTACACGAATATTCCGTTCATTGGGACGTATCAACGCTTTTTTCCCGTCTGTTGACTCAAACCAAACGCGATTCAAATACGATACAGATTCACCAAATGCACGCACATTTTCGAATATACATATTTAACAAAAAAGAAGAAACAAAGAGAGAAAATTATATGCGAAAAAAGAAAAAAAGGAAAATTCGATCTCTTAACCCAAATTACTAGAAGGTACTTTTGGTCAACGAGGATCAGATGAACTCTTTGTGAGTTTAAGCATTTTTTTGCTAAAAGTAGAAATAGAATAGAATAGGATAGAATAGAATAGAGTAGAATAGAATAGAAATATATGTAATAGAATAAAATAGAATAGAATAGAATAGAAATATATATAATAGAACAAAATAGAATAGAATA
Organism: Eufriesea mexicana; assembly: GCF_001483705.2. Taxonomy (NCBI): domain Eukaryota; kingdom Metazoa; phylum Arthropoda; class Insecta; order Hymenoptera; family Apidae; genus Eufriesea; species Eufriesea mexicana. The sequence continues at coordinate 134,929 of NW_016908886.1, read as the reverse complement.
GAATAGAAATATATATAATAGAACAAAATAGAATAAAATAGAATAGAATAGAAATATATATAATAGAATAGACTGGAATAGAATAGAATAGAATAGAAACAGAATGCAGGCACATTTTCGAGCATACATACTTAAAAAAAAGAAAAGAAAAAGAAAAAATAAAATGTAAGAAAAGGAAAATTCGATCTGTTATCCCAAATTACTAGAAAGTACTTTTAGTCCACGAAGACCAGAAGTTTAACTTTGTGAATTTAAGCATTTTTTGGTCAAAAGTAGAAATAGAAATATATATAATAGAATATAATAGAATAGAAATAGAAATATATATAATAGAATATAATAGAATAGAAATAGAAAAATATATAATAGAATAGAAAGAGTAGAAATTCAAAGATTCTCTGCTATAAAGCTGACAGTACCTTTCAAACAGTAAGTGAGAAATTATGTAATAATTAACACGTAGAATTATTGGATTTCGATACCTCGCACACTGTTACATTATTTTAAATTTGATATATCGTAAGAAAACAGCCAACGAACGTATCTTACCGATCACTGAGAGACGGGCCTTGGCAGTGAACGTCAAGTGGGCCTGAACGACCGTCGACAGACGAATCGTCATCTATTCTAAAGATCGCTTGAACTTCGTATCACCCTTACCACACCCCTTACAATATATCAATTAACATCGATCTTCAAAATTTTATTAAACGACGACTGAATGTCGCCTCTAGAGTACAAAGAGTTAATTTCTATTTTACCAACCCTTCGGTCAGTTTCCATAAATCCAACCCTTGAACATCGCCAGCACTGGTCCGTAATTCTCGTAGGCTAACGAATGTTAGGTTTAACGTATGGAATTTTTACAGGATGCGATTTCGCCGAGTCACGTCGATTAGTTCTAAACGTAACACGAGTACAGATACCCGGGCTTAGCTATCGTTAGCGCTGTCCCGTGATCCTCCTCACCGGTGAATTCTCGTTTGACGCGTCGAAAATTTTACAGAATAGTGCCAACTCACGTCGATTAGTACGTGTCGTTGCCTCTAGGTACTAATGGTTTATTCTCACTACCACGCAGCTTCGTATCTCACGTGAACATTGAAACAACGGACAGTGACCTGATCTGCGAATCGCTAGCCTAGGAAGCTTGGCGCAGTTGTCGAAATCCTCTACTACTACCTGTTATGGCGAACGTGGAAATGACGATCGTCACAGGAAGTGTCGTAAGGAGCCGTGGAGACCCAAGTGTCTACGTGGTTAACGAGCTTGTTAATCGCTGTGACACGACCTCGGGTTTGTGACACAACAGCTCGGGGAGTTAGGGTCATGAGAGCGTGGATGCATGCATCGTTTGACCACGTGTTTGTCATGGGATAATTACCAGGTGAGTCTAAGAAAACGGTGTTTGACTAACTCTCGAGCAGAAGAGTGATTGATACTAACGCGGGTAACTATGTATAGCTAGGGATAGTAAAGGATGACTCTAAATTCGCGCAAAAAATAATTTCCCTAGAAAAGGCAGGTTTTTTTTTTATTAAAAACTGTGAATATTGCTCAACAACGATAACACGTTCCTTTGTGTAGCGCTCCATTTTTAATAACTCTGAACTGTCAGCTGTCACGCTGTTTTTCCCCTTTCGTTGACAGTACTTTGTCGCGTGAATGCCGCAAAATTCAAATTTTGCGTGAATTTTGAAATACCATTTATAGCGACGAAAGGTCTCATGGAAGTATAATGCTAGAGAGCTGAACCTCTGCCACATGCTCTTTACTCGTTCTTCGTTTGACTATATATGTGGGAATAATAGGTTTGAGACTAAATGGAAAGGAATACTTGGGTCTATCTAGCTGATGACGGGTAATAAACAGCAACCTAGGGTTCAGACTGAATGTTTAGAGCGATGTTTTTGCACTGTTTCTTTGACTTACTGCTAACGGAGCTCCTATCCTGCGAATTTCCTTTCTTCGAATTTTCCAAGTTGACCGAACTTCTGCAAGTTAGATGGGGTGAGCGTCGAAAACGGTTGAAACGAAACACGGATCTCGACGTGTCCCGCTGTAAATCGAGCAGAGACCCTTAGACTTAGAAACTGGAAGCCAGGAAACCGATCGAGTAGATATTTCGAGCCTTTTGTCTGCTTATAATTGGATTTTCGGTTGAAAATTAGATCAGGCGAGGCTATGAAATGAAATAGGGCATCAAATCCCAAGTATCGAAATTCGGGACGTGAGTAATTTTTAGAGAAATGATTGAAATTGGCATCACTGAAAAACTGATGGTACAATGCAAGTATCCTATTTGGTATCTTCGTAAATTACCACGCGGTACAATATCTATGTAGAAATGTTAGGGTTCGAGAGTGAATGCAAAGGAACACTTGGGTCTACCTAGCTGCTGACGGGCAATGAACAGCAACCTAGGGTTCAGGCCGAATGTTTAGATCGATGTCTGAAATTCACGTGGAAGGACGAGTGACTGCGTGCAAGGATCGGATGAACGGTATATTTATGACTGTATGGAATGCAAGTGAAGAGCGAAAGGCGCCTGAATGTTTAGGGTACGTGACGCACCTCGGGATCGAGGCTATGGGAAATGCGTGATTGAGGAAGAAAGCTCGAGCATGAAAGAAGATGAAGGTTTAAATGAGGGTGCAAGAGCTGTCCTAGGACTGTCCAGTCCTGTTGGTGAAAGTACGATACGAGGTTTGACAGAGTGTCGAATCGGTGACAGTTCGAAGAGTTGACGTGCAAGTATGAATTGCGTTATTAGTTTAATCTTTTAGTTTGCACTTTACTCCTAAGTCCCTTTAGCTAGTAGTAAAAATATTGGAATTAAACAACATCTTTATTCCTTATTCGCCAATCACGTGTATCCCTACATATATGCAGTTTTGTATGATAGGAAAGGAGTACGCTATGTTTTTGACAATGTCAGTTGATTCAGAGATAGCTCCTGAGTCATTGGTGAACTTTGGTTTATTTTGGACGATTCCTGTCTGATTTAGATTTTTGTGTACAATCTTGTATGATAAGGAAAGGTGTGGAAAGGTGTCTAGTGATTGGTAAGCACCTGTTTTAACTTATAGTTGACTGCCAAGACACTGGTGAACTCACACTGCAATTTTTACTGCTAAAATCATCTATACATGTTCCTCGTCTGTCAGATTTTATACTAAATATCTGCCATGTGCTGATTCAATTTAATTTTTAATTAGAGTACCGTAAGTCCTGTCTTGAGAAATGATCAATGTTGGCATCATACTGAAGGAGAGTTACACATACAACGTCAAAATGTGGTGTATTATCGATAGCTACTAGGTCAACTGATATTTCTTGTGAATTTTATTTGCGAATAATTCCGACTTGGTTAGTCTTTTTACAATATTAAGCATGTTATCGATCTTCGTAATTCAGAGTTGACAAGCTGATAGCAGTGCAGGTGAAAGGAGGAACTAGGTCCGAGACCAGTCGGTCCTAATGTTCACGAATAGTTTGTGTAACGTGTCAAGGGTTTATGACATGTCTGTCGCTACTGAGGATGTAAACGCCATGTCCAGGTAGTTCACATGGCTCGCAGAACAGTTGATTCTCTGCGTCTATGGGGAATATTGGGCTCTGGTGTCTGACTCAAACTATCCTCTATAGTGTACAATATTGTTGTCATTTTTCTAAAACGTTACTTTTTCTGAGTGCTGACAATATTTCCTTTAATACGTATCTTTACTTTATTTATTAAAATATATTACGAAAATTTGTGGCAATAACAATGACAATGACAATGACAATTATTGTCACGTGCTAGCTAGGAAGAATAAACATACGAGAGTATAGACAAAGGGAATGGAGTAAAAAGGCGGGAAGGAACTAGAACAAAATAAGAAAGAAAAATACATGAGGCGCGAAATTCAAATATTCAAGTTCAAAATATTGCTTCCTATTTTTCTTGCATATCGACTTTCAAGACAACACTGAGTAAGATTTAACGACCGAACCGTAGACCCTAAAGTCTCGATAGACGTATCAACGAAAGACGCGATTGCAGTAACCACTACCAAATCTCTTATAGTAAAATGTAATTCAACCTTCGTCGATATCTCTGTCAAGATAGCACGTTTCATCCTTCTCCATAATGCCATCCAATTGTCCCAGAAGTCATTTTTTAAACCCATCAGTACCGGGTCGTTCCTCGGAGGACGGATGAGACTACGGCAGACTCGTTTCGAAACTCAAAGGTCAACATCGCGGCGAAACTGGAGTAATAATAATATCCCGTGGACGAAAGTGGGAAATCGCGAAAAAGGAAATGAGAAAGTCGCTGGCTCTCGTCAAAATGCGTCCGGTGCTCCTGTCCTTCGTCGCCGGCCTCGAAAAAGCGTATTCAACAAACTGCAGTTCATAACTGGAGCCACCTGTACTTGGCGTGGCGTGTGCTGGCGTAATTAATCACGGCCGAATAATAAATGTCCGTCAGCCGATGGGATTTGGCGAGGGAAAAGAATCTCGAACACCGCGACTCAGATTAGCGGGTGACATGGCAGACGATTAGATAATTGTCGCGAAAAAACCCAACCAAACCTCACACTCAAGAGGATTGCTGACGAAATTGCTTCAACGAGAGTGTCAGCCTATTGGAGAACGTAACGAGTTGATTTCGTACTGTCTTTATATCATTTTTATATTTATGTCAGGAGTGTTTAGAGAACTTTAGTTATTAGAACGAAAGTGACCACGTGCAAGAGGATTGACTGCAGAGAATATTTATGATAAAATCGAGTGAAAGTTTAGGGATGCATCCAGAGTGGTTGAAGTACCTGGCCCGCCGAGGTGGCATAGGAAAGGGGCATGATTGGGAAAGGAAGCCTAGGTATGAAAGAGGGCAGAATGAATGGTTTAAATAAGAGTGCAAGGGCGCGGGCGAGTCAGTCTTTAAAAGTTTTTAAGTCAGTCCTGAAGAGTCCAAGAAAGTTAGTTTTTAAGATAGTTTCTGTCTAAGAGTTTTCAGTCAAAGTCTAAAATTTTATTCTATCAAGAAGCCAACGATACTATCTTAAGTCAATCCACCCAGAATAGCGATCCTACATATATAAATTATAATTATATCTCTCGGTGCATGGTTTTCGTCCATCTAGTGAAAGGGATTAAATTTAAATTCGATATTTCATTTTAATGACCTGTTTCATGAAAATTCTTATTCGGAAGTAGCAAATCAGATAAAGTTAATTTAATTCGGCAACAAATTAATAAAATTAATAAATTAAAAAGTTATCGTTATATCATTTCTGTTGAATTTCAACTGCAACGAAGCTGTCTATAAGAGATCAACGATTCGAACGAAGAGATAAGAATTTTTCAAATTTTAGAGATTCAGAAGAGATAAGAATTTTTCAAATTTTGGAGATTCAGAAGAGATAAGAATTTTTCAAATTTTGGAGATTCAGAAGAGATAAGAATTTTTCAAATTTTGGAGATTCAGAAGAGATAAGAATTTTTCAAATTTTCTACCTCACGATGTACATCACGGATCGATAATTCGATTAGCTTCCATCACGAGCCTTCAATGCTAGACTGACCAACGAAAAAGTAGGCTAACATTACGGCACACTGCGGCTGCAATTACATAAGGATACTCCTCGACGAGCTACGAACCATCGTACTCTCTCTCCGCAACTTTCGTAACCCGAAAAAAATAGTTCCCGCTGTCCGACACGTTGAATTTCCCCAGGTTCTCAAACTTTCTGTACGGCGAAACAAAATCTCCTTCCATCTACTAGTTCCGCGTAACCCGAACGGGAGTAGCCGAAGGTTCTCGCGGAAAAATACGCGACCGACTTCCACCGTGTGCAGGTCAGCAAAGTTAGCCTCGTCGTAGTGCGTCAGAAATGGCTGCAAAGGACGAAGTTCAGTCCCAAAAATATATCGCTGCTCGAAAGTTAAGAATCGGGCGCTCGGGTGAAGGTACATTCGAATTTTTCCCTTATACCGATGAGAGTATGTATAATAGTTTACGTTTGAGTAAGAGCAACGGTGTATTTGGAAATACAGAATGAAATACAGTCATCCATACTTTGCCATGAAAGGGTAATCGAAGCTAATCAGAGGGTAGGTCGGGAAGTAGAGATTATAAAGCAGCAGAGTTCAGCGTCACGAAAGTTGTATCATAACAGCAACCATACCTTACTCACGCTTTCGTTTAAGTATATCTATTTATATATTAACACTTTGACTGCCATGTTGGTCATACGTGGCCAGTCACGGTTTCTTCTGTGATTGGTGATCGGAGCGCTTGAACTATTATATCTATTTATATATTAACACTTTGACTGCCATGTTGGTCATACGTGGCCAGTCACGGTTTCTCCTGTGATTGGTGATCGGAGCGCTACATTGAATGAAAATTGACAGTTAGTGCATTTTGAATATAACCGCTAATTAGAAGATACTTTGAAATAAAAAGTGCCCCAGTGAACAATTAAAAATTTTTAGTGGAACATCAGTTAAAAAGAAATAGAACAAATCTAGGGATTACATCTAGGGGTGCACTCCCATGGCGTCCTGAAGGAAACACGCGATTTCGGCGTGGCAGTCTAAGGGATAAAAGCGTTGAGATTAATAGAATAAAAGTATGTGTATAGTAAGATAGTAATGTAGGAATTTTACTTTATTGGCTCGTTTTTCCTACAAAATAACTCTATCTCTTTAGACACTGACCTGACGACTACTTAATAATCATCCTTCTAACTGCTTAATAACTGCTCTGTAACTACTCTGTATCTAACTCTGTCTTCCAGGACGGGCTCTCTTTAAAGCCTGTCCAGAAGACAAGAGGCTCCCCGAAGGAGGAGAAACTCCTTCTATCCCAAGGTCAAGGATGGAGGAGACTCTTTCCTCTGAGTTAGCCCTTCTGAAGGGTGACCCACGCGGGGACCCTTCCCTCGGTTTATGCCGGGGAAAGCGAGGGTTGCGCGAGGCTACCTCACGTGGTCTGGTCCCGATCTCCTATTGCTCATTTGACAGCTAGATGCTAATGGGTCCTCTAGACCTGAGTTCCAGGCGAGGACACTCTACCCTGATAAAAGAGCGCCCCTCATTTACCATTCCTACAGTAATAGTAGCAATGGTACTATTAACTATAAAGTAACTAAACAGAAAAGTGTTTGAGTGACCACGTGCTTGTTGCTTTGCTGCATTGCTGCTTGAATTGAACTGTAAACTGTGAAGAGGAAAGGTTATAGGTTATGTCCTGCAATTTAACGTTGCTAGTCCTTTGTCTCGTATCACTCGCTAATTTTGTGAAAATTATTTGGTAATGTATATGTAATATTGGTAATCTGGCACTGGTAATCTGCTTAACAGTGTACATATTAAACGGGAATCGCAGATAGCGAAATGTCAATCATTATAGATAGCTTCCGAGTTAAATGGTCAGGTATAAATCACGGATCGAGGACCTTAAGAGGAAATGTTTCACACAGGATCATAAGCATACTATTCAAAAGGTATCGATTTACTAGGTCAGCATATGTCACTAGGAACCCAAAATTAGGGATTTCGCGAGCATCAAAGGTGGACTCGGACGGAGCAAACAGAATATTATCCCTCTTAGCCCTACCCTATATCATGAGATTTCTTGTATAACGTACTGGGTATCAGAGGTACCTGGTTAAACACGCTAGCCAGACTAGGGATCAAAAAGTATCATCCAGAGTATGATACAGACTATTGAAATTTAAATCTAAACTTGGAAGGAGTACTTTGTTACTAAGAACCCGAAATTAGGGATTTCTTGTGCATCAAATGTGGACTCGAACAGAGCAGAATATCCCTCTTATCTCTATATTCATGTCTATGTGTAGAAAAGCACGAAAACTATACAGCTTTTGGTTTTAAGTGGGTAAGTTGCATGGGGTAGATCAGATTCTTCTAGCAGGCCCTGTCTTAGACTGGGGAACTTACATGGTATAGGAACTTCTATTTAACACTAGAACTACCGATCTTTAATGGATACCTAACCATAACGTGCACAGGTTATAGTAATTTCAGGGGTATTATCGCTGAAATTTATTGATATAAATTTCAATAAAAATTATCGAATTTGACAATCAAATGACAAACTGAATTGACAAACAATCGAAATTGATATATTTCGATGAATGTGAGTGAATATATTTGTTGCGACCCTAGGACCGCAATGTCCTAGGTCAAGTGGAGGACTGTTTTGTGTCCATATTGTTAGCGTCCTTGACTTGTACATACTCAACGTCATCTGAACCACCACTTGGGTAAACCGTAACGAGGACCGATATATTACCCTTTAAGACGACAGACATAAGGACCTAGATTGTTTAAACAACCACCACCACCGAAAGACGCTGAAGCTAGCTCACACTCTCAATATTATACCAACCAATCAGCAGACAGACGAACTTTATAAAACCACCGACAAGGCATTCACAGGAAGATTCTTCCTAAAAACTCCATCACGACTACACCATCATCATCGAGACCCACCAACAACTCAGCGCAGGAGACTGTCTACTACTAGAACTCTCTGCAGTTCAACAATAATCAGGCCTACCTCTATCAAGTTAGAGTAGGCTGCATCCCACCAACATTGTCGCAGCAGCGTAACGGGCCTTACAACCCCGTGAAACTCCCCGAGCGAGTTGCACTGTTCGGGACGCGACAATATTGATTACAGTTCTTTCTTAATACGAGTTGATTCCAATTTTACTCTTAAAGCAGGTGTATGTGTTCGGTGATGGCAAAAAGGAAAATTCTGGGACCAGTCATTTTGACTGGGTTAGTAGTTCTAATGTCAAGGGAGGTCGAGGCTTCACAAAGTCTTCGAACCTGCTTCAAGTAGGAATCCATCTATCGGCGAAGGTAGGAACTTGGTCGCTACATTCTTTTACTGATTCAAGCCAAATGAGTTTAGTTTTCCTTTTCCTTTCCGATAATCCTACAGATAGATCCACGTCGACATCGCGTGCCAGTGATTGGTTCTCCGGCACTTCATTTCCCTTCAGATATTTCGAATTACTATCTCGGAAGTCGGAGTACTCGCTCTTGCTAAGCTCGACTGACTTCGCCGAGCAAACTCGTGATCGTAACTAGAATTCCGCGGCGCATCGAGTAACGCGAATCGCTCTGTGCTGCGTCGCGTGGGAATCGTTGGTTGCCTGGAAAGTTTTGCGATTGTTGCGTTAACAAACTCGTCAAAACGCCGCTGACGTCTGATCCGAACGGCTGCTGGCTCGACGGCCGATTACTCGAGCGAGCGGAACGCTGACAGCTCGTGTCGTAGCCAGTTATGGCAGCCGCTTGTTGCGCTAACTTGGCCAGCAAGTTTTGCACACGTCAGTGGTACGAAGACGACCTACATAACTGGTAGAACGCGATTCCTCGTCGTTTGTTATGCAACCTAATGCGGGATAATCGTTCGAAGCTTGTAACTAGACAGTCCCTGCTTATCGTTCGCAGGAACCTTCCTCGGGTAGTTCGACGTACTACAGGCTGGATAGAGGCTTGAGCGTGGTACAGGTGTCGCGAGAGGAAGTTTCTTTAACAAGTGTTTGCTATGCGTGAGGTTATGCTTTTCCCAGTCGTTGCTCTGTTTCCCTTTCTTACTTCGTTGTTATCATTACGCTGTTCCGTGTGGAGGAGTGGTTTCAGGGATGAAGCGTGTGGATCTGGATCGTCAGCCACTTTTGTTTGCCCTGTGACTGTTTTAGGAGCTCTGTGAGCGTTGCTTCGTCTCTTGTTATATTTCCAAATCGATACTTGGCGTGACCAATGGAACTTAATACTTGGGACTACCAGGCTAATCAAAATAACTGGTTCCTGACTCCTTTGACAAAAGAATTGGCTTCATTTCACAGTTACAAATTAATCTTATTATCTAGCTATGCTATTTTTAGGTATGCCTTACAAACTGGCAGAACTGGCTTTAAGAAATACTTCATAAGACGTCTACTTAGTTTTCACGAGCTTTTTGGTTAATTCATTGCTGGATAATAATAAGGGCAGTGTAAAATGAGCAAGTTTTAATAACACAGGTGCACGCTTTATGTAATCCTAAAAAAGAAAATGTATATTAACGTAACGCCTAGACAGGCTATCTTCAAGTTAGCTAAGAGACAAATCTGCCATCCAGGAATTATCTAAAATAATATAAAAGAAGGAAGAAGCAGGTGGACCAAAAATGACTTTCGACTATGCTGCACAAATTAATCATTAATATGTAGTTACGCTATTTTTAGATGCGTATTATAGACCAGCAGGACTAGCATTAAGAAATGCTTCATAAGAAATCCTTTTTAGTTAATTAATAAGATCAGTGTAAAATGAGTAGCACGCTTTATAAAACTCTAGAAAAGAAAATCTACGTCAACGTGACACCCAAAATGCCTACCTCAAAGTTAGCTAGGCGTCAAACCGGCCATCGAGGAATAATCCGAAATAATACGAAAGAAGGAAGAAGCAGTTGGTCCGAAAATGACTTTCGACTATGTTGCAAAGCAGTGTGACCAAAAATCGGACAGAAAAACACCGGATGAAAATCGATAATTCACTTTGTACACCGAGGCGAGCCATCTCGAGTATCTGACCCCGCACACGACCGCACGTTTCGGCAACCCTCTTCAACCGAAGGGGTTCCAAATTTCATTATTCGACCAAGAAGCACGATGGCCAGCGGCGATATTTCCCGTGCAACCCTTGCCCAATAAACAGAGCAAATGGATCACCTATGACGATACCTTGCTGCTGGAAACCGCAGGAATCGGTAGCGCGGCCGTGGCAAGGTACCAAAAGAAGTAGCGCGGCGATTCGAAGAGGAGCAGTCGAAGGGCAATAACGATCTCTAGCTTTCGAGCTCGAGTGGGTGGAATTTTATTAAACACCTCGCGATCGGAGGTTCGCTTTTGGATAGCTTGGAAACGGAGCCCTCGCGTTCAGCGTCTGCTTTCACAAAGGACGGAACGAACGACGAGCACAGGCTCGTGGAGGATCCCTCTGGCTCGAATTCCCGTTGCACACGTGCATTCCCGTAATTGGGACGCGCGTCCCGTGTATGCAGTTATCATAATGGGCCAAGCAGTCTGGGAGCACAATTGAATCCTCTGCCTGGTCGCGCAGCCCAACTTCTTTGAGCAACCGGACTCGGAGTCGCGCGGGGCTTTTAATTAAATTCGAGACACGATTGGTTCGCGGTCGCCTCCGCTCGTACTATGCTTAATTATGCTCCCTTTAGCCGCTTGCCTCGCGACAACGTCCTGGTTTCGCGCGCGGAGTCTGTTCACGGTAAGGATATCGACTCGGGTTCTACCCAGAGGCAGAGACAATGGCCGGTTTGAAGGTTCGGATGATCGGGTTTGGCGAGTTGGGCGAGAGTTGGCGGATTTCAATGGAGCGACGAGTGGAAGGAATGTTTGCAAAGATCGTGTGTTAGAGACGGAGAAGACGAGGGGGTGAATTTAGCTCCTGGTGGTGGCTATTAAGTGATATGTCGGTGATAATTTCTCTCCGTTAATTGGTGTTCCTTTCGTGAAAGGAGGGCCACGAGTGTTTATATTCATTCACTGGTTAATTAGGTCTTTGGGTTCTTCCGTTGGGATCGCTGAGATACTTGGTATTCCGAGAATTCCTGAATATTATTCGGCAATCCTCTACCTAAATTTAGCTATAGGCGATGCTTGGTTTCAGAATTTCTGATCCATTCTTGTCAAAGGACCTCGTTTCCTGAAAGATATCGAGTACTTTAGTGATTCATAATTTATTTAATAATTCAGAATCTTTGCTTTTTGATACTTTGGGTATTGGCATGTCATATTCCTCGATCTGGTATCTTCCTAAGTGGCTAGTTTAAAATTAAATCAATTAATCATAAAATGTCATCCTCAAAATTTATTATAGTCAATTCTAATTCTTTTTAATTATTCGAAAAATATCCTTATTTCTACCTTATTTATACTAATACGTTTCTCATTAATATATCTTTTTACATAATTTATTAAACTTATAGCAGATCAATAAATTTTTCTCATCAATCTTATCACAGTAACTCGCCCTTTAAATCTCCTCCTCCATTCTACTAATTCTAATTTTAATTCTAATTCTATATATTCTATTAACACTTTAATGGCCGCTCACACAACACGTGTGTGATGCTACCGCCGATTAATAATTAATAATTATCACACGAAGGAAAAATATTAAATTTCTTTTTAAATTGTTATTGCTTTTGTTTTATGTGTATTTTCGCACATGTTGTATTATTTCGTGAATTTTAAATAGAGTATTTTTAAATTAATTCTTCAAAAATATTGTCGATTCCTAGCAAAGTGTGACTGCGTAAACGTGCGGCCATTAAAGTGTTAATGTTAAAATTTTCTACTATTTAAATCATCGTGCAAAATTAGAAATAAATAAAACACAATTCATTTCTCGTCTTCGTTTCCTCTCTTTCCAATTCTTCAATTTAAATTCATGGAATTTCGAACACGCTAGTATTTCTCTTACAGAACCCAGTTCCTTACATTTTCCCATAATCACGAGTTCGAGGAACGTCAAATCTCGATCATGAAGACGCAAACCGCGAGCTATTCGCATAGAAGCTTCTAGCAGAGTCGACCACGTAACAGGATACCAGGACTCGCGGTTAATCGTTCTGTCTCTCGGGATCTCATCGATTTTCTGGATACCTATCGATCTAATTTCGTAGAGTTACTTTGCAAAGTTGCGATATCGATGGGATAGATGAAAGAGATCACAGTGGATGGATTGAATAATACGCCGGTTCTTTCGAATCGATGGAAGAACCGATAGGAGATAGGTGTCGAGTAATCACGAAATTGGAATTAATTAAGATCGCGCGATGTGGCAAATGAGATTCAAAGGGAAACCCAAAATCGCGATGTATTCTACCTGTGTCTAGTTGCAATTTGTTATTTGATAATTTAGATTTGATAATTTTCCTTTCAATGACCACTTATCATTTCTGATTTCACTGCGAATTTCTTATTCCATTAATAAAAAATATGTAAGAATGAGGGATAAGGAGGACAAAGAACACGGTTTTCAATTTTGTTGCGTCCCGAAGGTCGTTAGCTAAGTTGTTAACTAAATTACAATTATCAAATTCTTGGCACGCGAGATGTTTAAAGAATAACTGGTAATTGTCGATGGTTCAGTTATAAGATTTTAAACTTTTGACCTGTTGCGTCCCGAACACTGCGAACACTTGTAAGGCCCGTTTACGCAGATGCGACGATGTTGCTGGGATGCGGCCTACTCTAAATTAATATAGCTAGACCTGGTTAGAGTTGAATTACAAAGTTCTGACGCGTTACTGTCTCTCGTACCGAGTTAATCGTCGTGGGTCTTGGCTGATAGTCTGATCCTGATATTTGTCCTGTTTTTGTGAGATTTTTAGGAGAACCCCTTTTGAGACTGCTGTCTCAGTGGTTTTATAAGTTTTGTCTATCTACCGATTGGTTGGTGTGAAATGTAAGTGGTGGGTGTGTGTTTTCCTATCGGTAGTGAATAATATTGGGAGTGTGTGATAGCTTCGACGTCCTTCTGTGGTGGTGGAAGTTTAAATAATTTGGGTCCTTATGCCTATCTTCTTTAGGATGATGTATTGGTCCTTGCTAAGGTTTACCCAAGTGGTGACTAGGTGACGACGAGTGTATACAAATCAAGGGACGCTGGCAATAGGGATATAAAACAGTCCTCCACTTAATCTGGGACTTAGGGCCGCAACAGTATCTTTGTATCCTTGTGACTTTACACATTCTCTTCCTTTACTCTACACATTCTACGCCCATAATTTCACAATTTCGCAATTAACGTATTGCGTGATGCATAATTCGGAAGAAATAAATTCTATCGTTTGCACAGTGCTTGATATTTAGTTCAGATACAACAGAGACCTAAAAATGTATGGAACGATATATTTACGTTAAAAGTCAGATGCGTCTGATATCGCGGGAAATATGTTTCCGTGAAACGTCGTTGCACGGTGCAGTGCTTCATTATGACCTTTAAATTAGGTTCCACCCTTTTCCGCCATCTACCCGGTTAATTAAACGATTCGACAGTTTCTCTTGATCAGGTCGTGATGATTGTCCGGTCTTCTTGGGATTTTTAGGAGAACTCTCTCGTGACTGCTCTGTCGGTGGCTTTATAAATTTCGTCTGTCTACTGATTGGACGATATAAGATGTAAGAGGTAGGTGTGAAGAGTGCATACAAGTCAAGGGACGCTGGCAATGGGGATATAAACAGTCCTCCACTAGACCTGGGACATTGCGGTCCTAGGGCCGCAACAAATTTAGTAACGATAAAGTATATTTAACAGTACCTTTAAACTATATTTAACCCCTTGCGGCACAGGGTTCCGGATAATAAAATAGATCCATTTAATCAAATTCTAAAGATCGTTCTTAATTAATATCTCGAATTTAAAATTGCCCAACAACGCGTGGTATATAGAGGTAAAATAATTCTGCGTTTTAAAATTAATTTCCACTTCATATTTACCGTTTTGAAAATATCGTCGACTTTATGGCAGAAAGTCTTCAAATTGCTATGTTTCTGTAACTAGAAGATCGCCGAGTTATTATAATTTTATTTATTTAGTTATTATAATTTTACTTATGTTTACAAAGGGTTAAATGAAATAAAATTGGTACAAGGGTAGGGGTTGCAGACGAAAAACAAACTATAATTATTGCCTCATACTCCAGATACTTGGCGTGTATGATATCAAACGTCGAGGTGCCATCGTGTTTTACCTGGGGCACGGGGTTGGCAATATAGTCATGGCGGCATCATTCTCACCCTCACCGATAGATGGATTCCTGCTTGAAGAAGATTCGAGATCTTTTTCCCAAGTAAAATTCTTCAACAAAACCTCTCATTTTCCTATATGTAGAATTTCCCAACATTTTAAGAGTATCCGCGTCTAAGGCCTGCTAGGTAGCCTTGCGGATGAGTCCTCACTAGCAGGCCCAGGACGAAGCGCATCCCTTCCTTTTCCATTCGTCCTTTCTAGCACAATCGCTACATCGAGGATAACTGCGACAAGTTGATTTCAACAACCGTGGGGGACCTAAGTACAGACATTTTGCTAAGAGTGACACCGTTTTCTCGGCACCAGTTCCCCTTCTGCGTAATAAAGCACGTCGAAACCCGAAATAGTGCCTTTCGATTATTGATACCTCGCGATATCTCATCGAATGAAAAATAAGGAATCTAGGCCTTCTAGCCCCACCACCACGTCGAGGATACCTGGGACCAACCGACCACAACACGACCCCCTTCATAATGGTACTTCCTAATGAGTGACAATACCATCGTAAACGAAATTTCAGGATTTAACAAAAATTGTCGAAAGAGGTGGTGAATTAATTTTTCTCCATTTTCTGCCAGAGTTTTATTGTCGCTTAATAATTGACACTACCAGAGAACAGTCTGGAGATAATTAAATGGAAGGGAATTAAATTAAGTCGTTCAGTCGTTGACGCTTCGATGGAATAAATTTCGAACTGGTTAATGAATTATTAGAGCAGGTTGGCCTTTTATCTCGTTTACAATCAGAGTTAAAAATGAGCAGCTAAATGTAAATTCTCCTGACGAACGTCTAGCTTCTTTCGCACGGGAAATCGTAAAATTCGCGCACGTAGTCGATAATAATGAGGACACGTTCCTCGCAGACAGTTATTATAATGAAGCGAGCAGGAAGATGGTATAACTCGATTCTTATGTCCGCTGGAGCTTCTGCCGCATTCTGTTCTTTGAACAAGCATCTACGTTAAGTTGTGGATAAATTTAATTAAATTCGAGACTCGCTTTTCTTGGCCTGCCAGCTATGGTTGTATTCTTCGGGAAGTTGGAACGCGAAATAAATTTTCTTTGGTTAATCATTCCGTGAGATCTTAGTATTTAATTCGCGAGAAAAGGTAAAAATGTACTCACTGAATTCGATCGATGCAAAATCGCTTTTATCGGAATTTGCTTCCTCGTGACTTTAAATTTAAATTCTAGAAGAGCAAAATTCCACTCTAATCGACTCTAACTACCTTTGCGTTTATTAGTTTCATATACCGATGTAGTTCATTCTCGAGCAATTCCATCCTCAGGTATTACAATTGCTGCGATTCCATCCTCGGGTATTAATATTGCCACAATTCTATCTTTAGATATTAAAATTGCCGCAATTCCATCGCCAGCTATTAAAATTGTTGCAATTCCGTCGTCAGCTATTAAAATTGGCGCAATTCCACCGTCAGCTATTAAAATTGGCGCAATTCCATCTTTAGGTATTTAAATTGGCGTAATTCCATCTTTAAGTATTAAAATTGCCACAATTCCATCCTTAGGTATTAGAATTGCTGCAATTCCATCGTCAGCTATTAAAATTGCTGCAATTTTATCTTCAGGTATTAAAATTGCTGCGATTCCATCTTCGGGTATTAAAATTGCTGCACTTCCAGGTCGAATAATTAAAATTAATTTACTTCGTTTACTAGTAGGTTTTAAATCTAAAAATTGATTAAAAATTTTGATTTATTATTTTTCATTTTGATTAATTATTTTGTAAACATGTTTAATTATCAGTGATCGTCAGTATCGATCAACATCGCATATTTTACTCGATAAATGCACCTGAAACAACCAGTATTCGTTATACAAATTAAAATTACTATAGCAATCTAATAGGTTCTGATACCTTCAGTTATGCAAAATTATTAGCTCACCGCGATATTAGTCGAAAATGACAATACAATTGAAAATTTTAATTAAAAACCTATACAAATTGAAATAGCTATAGCAATCCAATATGTTCTGAACACTTCTACTATTTCAGACCTATTTCACTTTACATCCTAAGCACAATTCCACAATTCCCAACATCCCCCTCTCACGAATCCTTCCGCCGTGTAAAAAACAACCCCAATTTCATCCTCTCTCACTCAAAAAACGACGAATTTTTACTGGGAACTTCCCTAAGTGACGAAAGCTAATTTATCAAGCAGGAAGAATAGAAAGCCGTTCTCTACTCCGTTCTGCTTATATTAAATCTGGCCTCGCGGTGGTCGCATAAAAATTCTCGAATTTTAAGCAGCCACCCACCGGTCTCCCGCCCGCGCCACCCTAGGCGCGTCCTCGCATATGCATGTCGGGGAAATAATAATGCACCAGCGATCTCCTCCGTGCCACCAGCTCCTGGTTATCTCCCTGTCCGACCCGGGAATATTACCTCAGCCGGTGTAGTCGAAATAGAAATGTCCCACGGTCGTTTCGGTTTGATCCTTGGAGGACAGTATAACGCGTGCTGGTTCGTACCTCGGCGAGTAATTGGACCGACTACGATTCGACACTTTTCTAGACGTCGACTCGTCGAGACTCTATCCCACTTTCAGAGTCTCCGGGGACAGGCTGTATTAAATCGTAGCTGGTTCGTAGCTTTTACACCACTGCTGGAGAACTAAACGTGAGTCTAACTTTGGGCGTGACTACTGCGGGCAAGATTGGGAATTGGGGACTCAGATGTGACATTTAGATTTTGGCATTTTAGGGGATTTTTAGCGCCAATAGGTGGATTCCTACTTGAAAGAGGTTCGAGGATTTTCTCGCAAGTCCTCGATGATGCCTCGACCTGCCTTAAATAGAAGTTCCTGTGCTACCTAATTATGCCTGGTCTAAGGCAGGGTCTGCTATAAGAAAGCCTTACTGATGAGCCGCATCCCTTCCTTTTCCTGTCGTCCTTCTACTTGCTACCCTATCAATAGCAACGACGACAACAGGGATACCAACAGGCTAGCACCATAGGATACCTATGCCACCTAAGTATCCACAGTCTAAGGCAGGACCTGCTAGAAGATAGCCTTACCAATGAGTCCACTTGCAGGTCCGGGACGAAACCCATCCCTTCCATTTCCTGTCGTCCTTCTACGTGCTACCCTATCAATAGCAACGACGATCATGGGGATACTAACAGGCAAACACCATAGGACACCAGTCCATTATAGGAACTACTTACAAGTCAGCTCAGTGCAAAGAAGTCAATTCGTAACAAGGCTCCGTTTGAGTACATCGAGTTAACTATTATACTTGATAAACCTCTCCCTTGAAGACAGTATATTATGAGTTTTACCCTATACCTGATATCCATTTCCTACATAGGGGTCTTCAATTCTTTCTATTACAATATCGTGTGAGACTAGTGGTAAGGTAACTGGGGATTGGGGACTCTGGTATGATATATAGATTTTGGCAGCTTAGGGGTCTTCAATTCCTTCTATTACAATATCGCGCGAGACTAGTGATAAGGAAGTTGGGCCAAACACGTGTGTCATACGGAGAGGTGTGGATTGTAGATTAAACCCAGTGTAAACAATAATTTTCACCGATGTCTTTCTGTATCAGTTACGTGTTACTCTTCGTCGCGTTCAGACGAAGTGGCTCGACGTGTGACCGATTGTGTTGTTGATTATGTCACGCGCCATCGGAACCTACAATAAGTCGTAGGACCAGGTATGTATGTACTGTGTATGTATTGTATATTGGTGAAGTTAACAGTGGAGGGTGATTGTGGTAGGTTAGGTAGGTGCCTGAAAGAAGAAGAGGGAACTACAAACAATATCTTTTTTAATTTTCTTTTTCTGCAAAAATTTACTATATATAGAATTCTATGTATATAACAGTTCTATTTATAATTATTATTAGGTACCCCATAAACTCGTGTATACCCTAAGCGTCTTATAATACTGTAAATCAGAGGATCGAGCTAGTAGCTTCTCACCTTAGTGCTCTCCTGATTCCCAAATCATTTATGTTTCGTCTAATAGTCGATAAAAATAAGCGTGAATCGCGTGATTATTTAAAATACGAGATAAGTAATTATTAAAAATGACTATGACACGATTAACTTCCGATGACAGTGACATTCTAATTACAATTACACATGGACACGTAATCATATGGCTACTGTAGGAACAGAAAGGTTAATCCCACTGACCAAGTGCAGTTTGTCCACCGTAAATAGACATTCTCTTCCACAAAACGGAATTATGGAATACCAATAAACCAGTCAACGATTACCACTGAATTTAACTCTGTTCATAATATTTCTATGAGTACTAATAGATAGTAGTGAAACTTCTAATATGCTCATCGCGTAAAGGGAATATGAACAGCTCGAAATCAACTGTTATTTACAGTCTCCTTTTTTGAAATCTAACATTTATCAAATAACGTTAAACAGAAAAAGGGAAGAGTAGAAATTCAAAGATTCCCTACTAGAATACTGACAATACCTTTTTGAGCAGTAAATAAAGAATTATATAATAATAGAATTATAGAATTATTTGATTTCGATTCCTCGCACACTGTTAAATTATATTAAATTTGATACATTAATTAATATCGATCTTCCAAGTTTTATGAAATAGTGACTGAAGGTTACCTCTCGAGTGCAAAGGGTTAAAACTAGAACTACCAATCCAGTGAAAAAGACTGGTATCAGAATTTTCCTTTTTGCAATTTCAAAAAACATATTTCTACCATTGAAAAAATTAATATCGACTCATATCGAGATAGAACTCCAATTAATATATTTACTTATCTTCATCATACGACTGAAATTACTATTATCTATACCCTCAATGTTCAGGTACCTAATTAAAGATAGGTAGTTTTAGTATGAAATATTTATAAAAACCAGAACTATAATCAAACTAAAATTACCAATCCAGTGAAGAAGACTGGTCTCAGAATTTTCCTTTTTGCAATTTCAAAAAACGTATTTCTACCTTTGAAAAAATTAATATCGATTCATATCGAGATAGAACTCCAATTAATATATTTACTTATCTTTATCATACGACTGAAATTACTATTATCTATACCCCCAATGTTTAGGTACCTAATTAAAGATAGGTAGTTTTAGTATGAAATATTTATAAAAACCAGAACTATAATCAAACTAAAATTACCAATCCAGTGAAGAAGACTGGTTTCAGAATTTTCCTTTTTGCAATTTCAAAAAACATATTTCTACCGTTGAAAAAATTAATATCGACTCATATCGAGATAGAACTCCAATTAATATATTTACTTATCTTCATCATACGACTGAAATTACTATTATCTATACCCCCAATGTTTAGGTACCTAATTAAAGATAGGTAGTTTTAGTATCAAATATTTACTAACAAATAAAACTAAATTTAGTCAGATCAAATATTCCTCTTCCCACGTTTATGCTATTCGAGTTTGCAATCACAGTTTCCTACCGACAAAATGCTAAACTAAAGTCATCTATCAAATTCGTTAAAAAAAATCAATCTGCGAGTCATTATTCCAAGGAAGCACTTCGCTTTGAAGCACATCGACGCCTCTGTACAAAGGCTGATGGAAAGTTGTGAAAGAAAGGAACAGTCCGAAGAAAGATGGCGAACGAGTTTAAGGGTTACTGTGCCCATCAAGAGGAATAAAAGATGTTTAATCGACATAGGTTCTAAAGTCAATACGATTCTTTGGCCGATAGTATCACGAGTACTTTCCGATCACGAAGTAGAACTAAGGGTTACTGTGCCCATCAAGAGGAATAAAAGATGTTTAATCGACATAGGTTCTAAAGTCAATGCGATTCTTTGGCCGATAGTATCACGAGTACTTTCCGATCACGAAGTCAGGTGCTGTGGTAGAATCGAGAAGACAGCGTCTTCACTGGCGTCGAGATTATCGATTAAATAAGGGTTGCTTGTTTTCCGGAAGACGCAAACTAGTGCAGTCGTTTGTGGAAGTTTCCGAAAGGTAGACACGGTTGGACGTCTGAATTTCATTTCACGATTTGCCCCTTATTCCGCTTAATTGTATATCTTTACAAGTATTTGTATATCTTTGTAAATGATAAGAATAGATTATGAAAGAAAATTCGAATTTGCAATATGGATCGTAGATATACGAAGGGTGCGTTTGCAAAAATTATTTAGTATGAAAAGGGATATTTCGTGAAGAGTAAATATTTATTTTTTGAATGGAATAGCGAGGAAGATTTCAATGTTAGATTAATATTTTTTTATGGGAAATTGTAATTTTTTATTTTTGATGTAATTTAATGAGACGAATTTAACAATTTACTATGTGAAGGTTTTTGATACTATATTATAGTTATAGTGTTTTTATCGATTCACAAGTTCCATTCATTACAAAATTTATACTTTTTTAATACCTTTTTTATAATATTCTAGTATAGAAATCTTTTATTTTTAATAATTTGCAATATTTATGTTCCTGAGTCCTTATTATACTACTTTAATAAACTATTTCTACGCATTATATGTTTTTATGGGAAATTGTAATTTTCTATTTTTGATGTAATTTAATGAAACGAATTTAACAAATTACTTTGTAAAGATATTCGGTACTATATTATAGGTATAGTGTTTCCATCGATTCACAAGTTTCATTCATTACAAAATTTCTATCTTTTTTAGTATACCTTTTTGTAATATTCTAGTATTGGAATTTTTTATTTTGGATAATTTGCAATATTTATTTTCCTGAGTCTTTATTATACAACTTTGATAAACTATTTTTCTACGTATTTTAATATATATAATTTTATACGACAATGTAATAGGATAACAGCTGTAAATAAAATATCAGAAGTGTAACTTTTATTCGACAAATCTCTTTTCTGGATTCTCTAATTTTGAAAATAACAAATGCCAGCAGTTATTGAAAAAATCATATTCATATCGCGGCGTCAATGCGAAGCGTCAATATTTCACATTTCATTCACACACACCATTTCAGAATTTTCCACCATTTTTTACAGAATTCCAAACATTTTTCCCCAATTCGCGATATTTAAAATCTTTATTTGCGCTAAAACGCAACAAACGTGCTA
Source organism: Eufriesea mexicana (assembly GCF_001483705.2). Lineage (NCBI taxonomy): Eukaryota > Metazoa > Arthropoda > Insecta > Hymenoptera > Apidae > Eufriesea > Eufriesea mexicana. The sequence goes on along the minus strand of NW_016908886.1, from coordinate 113,005 downwards.
CTCGACCACGAGACACCTGTATTTTGGTTTTGATATTCGAAACTTATTTTATTTCCATCTGAACAATTCGGTTTATGTGCACTATGGGCGAAACGCAGGACATTTATCGTGGGGAAAAAATTATTCCACGCAGAGGGTCCCTTCTGAACCTACTCCAGTCTCCATACGCGGGCTTATGTTAAAATTTCTATTGAAAGCGAGTTACTTTTATGCGAAGTACAAGTTACTTTCGACTTATAGAGCTCCTTTACAAGGAATTTCACTTAGGTGAATTACATTTTCCTCAACTGCTATTCAAAAGCAGCTTCAGCCAGAGGCGACTTTAAACATTCTCAATCCAAACTCTCTGTAAAATTCGTCTCCTCTCTGACAGTGTTCGAAACAGGAATCTCTACACATTGTGCATGGACATTGTATACGAGTTATTAATGGAAGATACAACGGTGGAGTTACATTAAGAATATATCTGTAGCAAGAATTTGTGACAGTGGTAGCAGTCTAAGAAATATGCTTAAACAGAACATGGTAAATCATAAAAAAATATTTTTCATTTTTTCAGAAGGGTAATTTGAAAATTTGATACGTTATCATCAATCAGTCTATATTTCTGTTTCGGAATTAAATGTATTTTTCTTGAATATTTAAAACATCTAAATTGTTCGTCGTCAGTATTTCAGATTTTTAAATAAATTTTTCCTAATTTTCTGGATTTATTGGGTAATGTGTAGGTTTAACAAAGACCGTTAATACCAGTATCGGGATATAAACAAAAATGGGTTTACCATGTTTGTTTCCTGCGGTGTTCATTTGTTAATATATCGTGACAACCGTGACGACGCACGCGTAATTCATTTTTTACGTTCAAATTATGCTAAAAAGTGAAAAAGGCATTCTTAAACAGACGTATTTCCCTCTAAAACTGCCGACAGCATTAGCAGTCTCATTTCCTGCATTTCGATATTTATACAAGCAAAACAGCATAAATCTAAAATGTATTCTCTTGATGAATTCGCAATTATCCCAATATTCTTGCAAATTTTTCAGTTATAACAAATTTTAATTCATTGTAAATAGATCTCCATTTGTAAAACATACTACATGGAACAAAAATAATCACGTGGACAAAACATAATGGTTAATATCTGACAAATTATTCCTCGTGAATACAAATGTGTGTGTATATATATATGAAATTGGAAAATATGTTTTGCAACATATTGCAAAAAATTACATTAAAAATTTTTAATGCAATAATTATAATATATTTGTTTATTTATTAAATCGAATATTCCCTGGTCCATATGATTTATTAATTTATCTGATATTAACACAAGCTAGAGAAGAATTTCTTAAAAAATAGAAAATATAATATCAGTCTACATTTATCAAAAAGATATTCGTATTTTTTTATCAATTTGAACACAGCTTTCCATAAAATATTAGAATCAAAATTGTGATAAATGATTGCAAAGGAGTTGATATTGTCTCGGTAAAGGAATCTTGGTAAAGAAATACACAAAATAATAGAAAATAGAATGATTTAAAGAAGAGGTAGCGAATTTTCCAAGACTTTTCCTTATATATGTATATGACCAACATCTATCGAGTGGTGTCTAGTCCAAGTCAGTCTTTTTGCAGTCTGTTTTCGGTCCAAGAGTTGTCAGTGTGTCAAAATCTAAAGTCAGACAGTTTTAAGAAAGATCAGAAGAGCGTGCCCATAGCGAATCTCTCTTGTTTCATATCCAGCCGCCTAGAGTATTCTACTTATAAGCTTATTTTATTCTGTTAAGAAGCCAACAATACTATCTTAAGTCAATCCACCCAAAATTCGATCCTACATATATATTTAGGATATTTTTAGGGTTTGAAAGTGAGTGCAGAGGAATACTTGGGCCTTCCTCCTAGATGGGGGATAATGAACAGACCTGGGGTTTAGATCGAACGTTCAGGCTAATATTTGGAGTCCATGTGGAAGGACAGCAAGTGATTGTTAGGTATAAGGGTGCAAGTCTTGGCTGTCTTTAGGCAGTCTTAGAACAGTTTGTGAGAGTCGGTCAGAGAGAGTCTTAGGCGGATTTTGGTGTGCATGGTCGAAGAAAGTACGTGAGAATGTTGGTGGACTGCGTAATCATAGATCAGTTATTAGTCTAATCTTTTAGTTTACGTGTATATCGTCACTAGGTCGTTCTTGCTTGACGACGATTAGTGACGATCAGAAGAGCGTGCTCGTAGCGAATCTCTCTCTCGTTTCATAGCCAGCCGCCGTCATTCTATTTATAAGCTTATTTTATCCTATTAAAAAGTCAACAATACTATCTTAACTTAATCCACTCAAATAACAATCCTACATATATTTATTCCAAGCTCGGCGATATATTTACTATTTACACCAAAATGGAGGAAGAAAATCATTTCGTTTTAACCTTCCACTCTCATAGTCACTTCGAATCAAATCGTGATCTCTTATTCGTTACCTAATCTTGAGGGTATTGAAACAAACTAACTTTAGTTCGAAGTATTAATTTCCAATCTTGTAAAAATTTAGTTGAAATTGATAAAGAAATGAAACCGTGCACCAACGATATTCCCTCATAATTCCAGCTCCTAAAGAACACAGTATAACCGGAACCCCCATTTTCCTCGAATTAAACACTCCCTAGATCCCACCCCTGTGGAACCCTTCGGATAATCCTCTTCGAGCAGTTCCAACAATCCGTCCCTCGTTCCACTGCCTTCACCCTGCGAATCGTGGCAAAAAGATGATCGCGACGACGATTCAAGAAGCAGCCCTCTGAAAACAGCCCAACAAATCGATTCGATCGATCGCGGTACAATCCCCTAATCAAACAGGCGCCGCGTTGAACAAGCATTCGATTAAAACTTTCGTCAACACGCGTAGAATGGATTCGCCGTGAAAGAGATCCGCGGATCGGGGACTGGAGTTCGTTTAAATGAGAATGGGGCGGATATCGGGGCTATGGGAAAGGCCTGGCCTGGCCTGGCCACGCGGCGTCGCGACGCTTTGGTCCCTTTGCGTCGGGCCATTATATTCGTGGCCGCTGAAACGGTGCTCGTAATACGGGTTTTGTCGGCCGGTACTCGCCGAACAATTCTCGATCGTTTGCCACGCTGGGATCCTTGGAGAACAGTATCGCCTAATGTTCCGTCCATAGTTGGCTCGGTGATTGCGTCTGCGTTCGAGTGCACCGTTTCACCTGGCCGGCCCGTTCCTATTTAAAGCCCCGATTCGTATCGTGTCACCGCGCTATCGCGAATTGTCATGTCACGGAACACGACCGGTATTCCTGTGCGAGCACATACTCCATCGACGAACAACGTTCGAACGTGTAAAGGAAGGGGCAGCGTGATGATTAATCGCGTCAGCTAGCCGCTGAAACCATCCCCCACGCGGTTATGGTTTCAGGATTCTGCGTGAGTAATATGGGACGAAGGTGATTATAAATTGAACACTGGAGGGATTGTTTCTTTTCTGTTTTTGGTTCTTCTTGAACGGTGAGAAGATTTTTAAGATTTTTATTTAATTCTATCAAAGTGATATAAGGGTGCAACGAGTACGTATATGTAGGGATATTGTTCTGATTGATTGGCGATATATGGGATAAAAGGATGTTATTGATTCCAATATATATTTTATTCACGAGCTAGGAGACCTAAGAGTAAGTTACAAGCTAAAAGGATTACAAACTAATTACGCTGTCACACTCGCACCGACTCTCTTTCAAATTTCGTCTCTAATCTCACTAATAGGACTGTCCCAGGACAGCCTTTGCACCCTTATTTAACACCTAGCACTCCGTCTTCTTTCATACTCAAGCTTTCTTTCTCAATCACGCATTTCTCATAGCCTTTAAGTACTAGCCTCTAGTACCCTAAACACTTAGGCGCCTTTCGCTCTTCGCTTGCATTACATACTGTCATACATATCCCGTTCATCCGATCCTTGCACGCGGTCACTCGTCCTTCCATGTGCATTTCACACATCTCTAAACGTTCAGTCCGAACCCTAGATTACTGTCTATTGCTCGTCACCAGCTAGATAGATAGAGCCCAAGGGTTCTTATCGCGATGACTCCCAACCCGCTATTCCTACATTTATTTTACTATAATTTAACGATATAATGGTTGTTACCACGCGTGGCGATTTGTAGAAGATGTTTCCTTCTTAGGAACAGGTGGGGTGCTCTAGACGTTTCACGGTCGAGAGCTGTTTATTTTGTTTGGTAGCCCAAATGTTAACTTATTTCGTCTTGACTCCTTTCCTCGGAGTCACGATTCTAACTCTCTGAAGGATCGAATATGACTACTCGTGAATAACTCGAAAGTTGGAATGTTACTCCTCGAAAGCTCGAATGTGACTGTCTGAATTTTGGTTGCTATCTGATTCCTCGCCTTGGCATGTCGAGGATGCGCGCTGATTGGTTATTTTGAGAAATGTTAATTTCCCAATCAGCGGCATCCTGAGTGTCGTGATCACCCTTCCATGCGCTCTTGGTGCACCTTCTTTCGGTAAGGGTGGGACGATACCTGAGCGGGCGTGAGGTCACGGGTTTTGCCCAAGGGTTACGGTATTCCTTCAGGTCCTATGCGTCGGTAGTTTTCTACCCTTAGTGAAACTTCGGGATGACCCTTCGGAAGTACCGAGGTTTATAACACGTCTTTTGGCTATTGAGCGTGGACGAAGTTAAGATTTGAAAGAACATTTGTTTCACTGCTTCCCAATATACCTAAAGACCAGCTCTAAAATAGTCTGTCTTTACGATCGTGTTATAAACCTTAGAAATATCGACCTCGCGGCTCATTTAGGGATATTCCATATGCACCACGTATCAAAGGTGTTGATCCTGGATGCTTAATATCATTCACTGAATAATGTCGTTCAACATATTATTCTTTCTTTCCACGAAAATAGTGTAGCCGGATCCAACATGCAGATCCGAGAAGTTTGCACTCGAAAGGATCTAATTGGCTACAGAGTAATAGCTCCACTTCCATTACGCTCTCTAACACAATTGCAAAGATAGGTCACACGAATTTTCGTTATTGGCTGCAAGTGTTACGTCTACAAGTAGGATTATATTTCATCCTGTGACGAGGTACGATAGAGTGAGAAAGCACTGAGGTAGACACCGAGTCAGTGGTAATTATTTAACGTGTTTAACAGAAGAGGATTAACTATTTGACGAGTAAACCTTTAACACAAAAACAGCGTAGACTGTTAGTATGTCAGGAACACAGCTTTGAAAAGCATCAAAGCATCTGGAGTTAAAGACTGGCCTTTGAGTTCTGCGCAGTGGTTACCTATAGCAGTTTACAACAATGATCAAATAGCTGTGTTCAACAGTGTGCTAAAATTAAAAGCAATATTTCGTGTAACTTACATCGAATGTACCTTTCGCTAAGATTTTGACACCTTACAATTAGTCAGATTAAGTGTCAGGGCTTCAGGTGACCTGAAGATTCATAGCTAGCTCGACACTGACCTACAATATTATATATTACAATTTTTGTATTATATAAAATAAAAATTATACTGTTTTATTATATAAAATAAAAGTGTATTATATAAAATAAAAATGTATTATATAAAATTGTATTTATACTTGTACCAAAAAAGAAAAAAAAAAGAAAAATAAATTGCAAAGACACGTGACCAAGATGACAACGTTGAATGCGAAATTTTGTATTAAAAATTTAAAAACCACAATTTGGAGGCACTATAGTAGGCTTAGCGCGTTGATCTATTAACCGCAATTAATGCAATAACCCACAGGATCACCGAGAATAGAATAAAAATGAGGGAAGGAAATGAAAGCTATAGGATTCTTTGGAAAAATTCGTTCAAACGCGTCTATCCGGATTTCGTCTGGAAATAGCAATACTTCGCGACGAGATTTCGTCGTATTCGGAAAGTTACGTACTCTCGGCTAGTGAAAAATTGAACGCTCGAAATGAAAGGCATCGATTGACGATTCCCCGAGCGTGTGCAGCTCTCGGTGAAACTGCCTGCTTAATTTTTCCAGATAGCGTTGCGAAACGGGCGAGGAAAAGTGACACGCTGGCTGGCACACGTGCAAAGGCAGAAAGAAAAGGCGAGAGAGTGTGGCAGAGAGAGGAAGAGCGAAATAATTGCGCCCGCGAGGCACCGTCGAACACGAGCGTACAAAAGCTTCTATTAAAAAATTCGTTTTGACATTGCACGCTGGAAATTCGAGCCAACGATTCGTTATCTTACCCGGTGACGCGCGAACCGGTTGAAGTTACGCGGCTGAAATTCGTAACGAGAATAGGGGGGAAAAAAAGGTGGAAAGGAAAATAAAGGAAAAAATGTAACATCGATACAACGCGGAATCCGAGTTATCGTTACTATGGCACGGGAAAATATCAATTTTTCAGCATTAATTCTGGTACGCTTGTTACTAGGGTATTAAGACTGTTAGGGGTGTGTGGGCTAGTTCCTATGTTCTATGGATGTGTGTTAGATCTTCATTGATATCGTTCATTGTTGATTGTGATTTCGTTTTATACCAATTTACTATAGGTGTTGGGAAATTTTGTAAATGCGCTGTTTTCAAATTAATTTTCGAAATTATATGTAAGATAATATTTTTTCGCTATTTGATATTTCGTTATTCGTTATCTGGTTTTGATTGATAAATCGGTTTCTTATTAACATTATTCTTAGCATTACGCTTTTTGTTATTATCGTAATTACTATTATTATATTTCTTTAATTACTATTATAGTAGATCTTCGGTGATTTTGTTCATTGCTCATTGAAATTTTATTTTAGATCAATTTGCTATAGTTCTAGAAAAATTTTGTAAATACGCTTTTTCCAAATTAATTTTCAAAGTTATTTGTAAGATGATATTTTTCTTCCATTTGATATTTTGTTATTTGTTATCTGCTTTTGATGAAATTGACTGGTTTCTTATTGACATTTTTCTGAATATTATTGTATGCTATTTGTTATTATCATAATTACTAGTATTGTAGATCTTCATTGATTTTGTTCATTGTTCATTCAGATTTTATTTTATATTAATTTACTATAGGTCTAGGGTAATTTTCTAAATACGTTCTATCCAAATTAATTTTCAAAATTATTTGTAAGATAATATTTTTTCCCCTATTTAATATTTCGTTATTCGTTATCTGGTTTTGACAAAATTAACTGGTTTTTTATTGACATTATTCTTAACATTATTGCACAGTTTTGGTTATTATCATAACTACTATTATTATATTGCTTTAATTACTATCATAGTAGGTTTTCATTCATTTTATTCATTAGTCATTGAGATTTTATTTTACACAAATTTACTATTGCTGTAACGAAATTTAATAAAAACACTATTTTCAAATTAATTTTAAAAATTATTTGTAAGATAGTATTTTTTTGCTACTTAATATCTGGTTTTGACGAAATTAACTGGTTTCTTATTAACATTATTGTATCCTTTTTGTTATTATTATAGTCACTATTAAAACAATATTATAGGTCACGTAGTTCATACTGTAATTTTTACATTTAGCAGATTATAGTAAGAAATAATTTTCTATCGATACGAAAGGATATTTTTTAGTAAAGAAGAAAATTATTTACTTGAGAAGCATGGGATTATAAATTATTCCATTAAGAATAGTATTCAGAGTATTATCAAGAATATTATAAAGTATTCCATAAATATTAAGTAGTAATATTATAATATTATTTCATAATATGATACTCATGTTTCCAGCTTCCGCTTTGCACAGTTCATTTCCGTTTCTTATAATGTTTTGTAACACAATAACGTTGAAAGCATTTCACCTCCTACAATATCTTCAGCTCTACTCTTTAGCAGACATGCGAACTTGTACATCTGTGTCAATACAGAAGTTACTCTCGCATCATGGCCGTGTGTCTTCATTTCGACTTCAGATTTATGGTAATGGCATAATGTGAAAATATAGCACGTAAAAAGGATGCTTTCCACGATAAATCATTAAATACACAGGTTATGTAAAAAACTACAGGTTTTTTAAATAAATTTAATATCATATTGCCTTCCTTTTTCCTTTTTTCCTCGTACAACGCGAATATTTTTAAAAAGCTTCAAAAACGTTTGTCCTAAAATCCAATACTCGTGAAAACAGATATTCCATTTATTTTCGTAATGCCGAAGTGTTACGAATCTTTCGACTAATGGAAAACCATTACAATATTGAAAACTTTGTAATAAAATACAGAAGTATTCCAAATTTCATAGTGTATCGTAATATATATAAAATGGAGTGTTCTCTTCGCTGAAATTATTATTATTTTACTCGAAACAAGAATATTTTCATCACGAGATCTTTCTCAGCAAGATCCCTAAAATATACGAGATAATATGACGAAGTGTAGAGCCTTGCTGCTCAGAAAGCAAAGGTCCGTTCTCCGAGTGAGAAAAAGAAAAACCGAAGGCAGTGAACTGAAAACGATGACAAGTTTCACGAAATTTTCGAATATTTAAACCCAGACAATTTTTCGATACCGACAAGACGTTCAAAATCGACTTGAAATTCAAACTTTTTGAAAGGGACTGTAGCTGAAACGAGTTTCTTGTTATAAACAACGTAACAATGGTAATTTTGCTATCGTAACAAAGCTAAAATTCTACTTCGTGCGAGAGAAAATTCCATTTTATTCCATGATAATGGGAAGCTCGTTTATAAAATTTACAGAAATAAAGGGACACGCATGACCAAAAAATAGCAGCCATAACTCTGTGCTGAGAGAATAAAGCACGCCGGGTACTGATATGAAAAGACAAACTATGTAGAAGTTGCAGAAAATTTTGAATTTATATTTCAGCTTGCACTCAAGTTTCTGGATCATAACAGTGGGAAGAATTTAATTGCATAGTTTGCAGCAGAATAATAGGCGCTGCGTGCTATAAGCATCAGCGATTTGAGAAACTTTGGATGGAACTTGGTATTCCTAGTTTTTAGACAAGCATAAAGGTCTCTATCCTACGAGGAGGGGAACGATAAAGTTCATATTCGACAGAAGGAATTTTCTATGCGTGATTCTAAAGACGCATTAAGAACTTGCGAAAATATACGGTATGTTACTTTCCATGACGATGACCAAGTTCTTTCAAGAAACATCTTGATAAAAGAAGGACCCAATTAAAAGACGAAGTCTCTATTTGCTCAACAGACATCGCGCGATTATGGTTGTAGGATTATGTACTTAGGATCGTGTTGGCAGGGATCTGTTAGTGGTGGATGAAATATCAATAACAATAAGAACAATTCTTTATTTAATTACAAAAAAATTATCAAACACAAATACAGGGTGTCCAAAAAAACCGTATACACACTTTAATTAGTCGAACATGTTAATAAAACTAAATTTTTCAGTGAAAAACCTATTAAAATTGAATTGACTATGACAATCCAATAGGTTCTAACCGTATTATTTATGCAGAAAGATTAACTCACCACGATATTAGTCGAAAATGTCAATAAAATTAAATTTTTCAGCCAAAAACCTATTAGAATTGAAATGGCTATAGCAATCCAATAGAACCTTATTTTTTCTTTTTTTCTAGTTTGAACATTTGCGCTGACTAAAAAAATTCTACATCTGTCTTCTTTAATTTGTACTCTTAATCTGTAATCCATCTAAATATATATTGTTTTTGTAACCACGCAAAGTGTGTATACATTTTTTGGGGACACTCTGTGTTAAGTATGAATATATTAAGTATATCAGGTAACGCTTTAACAAGTTTCCTATAATCGACTTCTAAGACTTCTGATTTGAAACTGTTGACTTCAAGTTGGCTGTCGATACAACTGATCTTATAGTGACTTGCCGTGTGCCTTCTTTCCTCGAACGCACAGTAGTTCAAACACTCCGGACGCGTTCGTAAACTTTCACTCGTCTCTAAACATCCCTTACAATTCATCCTCTTGCACGCTGTCACTTTCGTCCCATGTCCCAAACACTCTTAACATTCTTCCAGGGTCGCGTGTCATTGTACAATCAAAGACACGATTTACATCACAGTGAATACATTTCAGTTGCTATGTGTCATTTTACTCCTCCTAAATGGAACCAAAGAAGCTAGGTACTGTCAATCATGAAACAGCTCTAAAGAAGTTAGGGGTTGTCAAACGTGAAGTATCCTTAAGGAAACTAGGATTTTGAATTGCATCACATCTATCTCAGTTTTTAAAATAGCTGCCAAGACTATGTGAAAAGTGACAGCGTCTTCCTCGACTTACGAAAGACAAATATATAGACTTGGTCGAAAATTAAATTGTCTCCGTAATCCGTCACGTCTGGTCTTCTTAATGGACAAGTATACGAATTTGGCAAACACAGCTCGAGACAATCGATTAAACAAATTTCCGATGTCGCTACAGTGCTAGTTTGCATTTCTAATTGTAGTTTCTATGGATGTACAGAGAGTACAGACAGTGTCTACCAGATCGAATCTTGTTCGTCCTTGCGAATTTGTAGCTGGACAGCAGTCCTCCTTGTACACCTAGAGAGAATAGCTCGTGGTTTGCGAACACATCGAACTGGCTAATGTCAACATGCTGTCCTCCGTACATCCCTTTAATATTTGAATAATCAACACGTCACCGTCAGTTACGGTCAGCTGTACGCGACTTTCTGTCACGCATAACCGTGTCACGTTGTTTCTTTCGAACAAGTTGGAAAATACACCAGGAGGAAGTGGTATATTCTCTTTATGGTCGATTGGATCAGAGGAAACACCTGTTCTCGAGAATTCGTTCTTGAATTACCGGCTATACCGCGTGCTTCTCTTGGAGAAACTCGAGGAGAGAATAAAAGATTGAAGTTGTTATACCGTGGATATATTGTTTTGACAAGTGAGTAAGGAAAATGATTAATTCCAGTATTTCTCAAAGAAATTCTATTTCTATTGCGAATGCTTCTGAACAGTTGAGTAACTTGATGGTTTTGCTAGGTTCTTTCGCAAGTTTAGGGATAGCGTTTGAAGATGGGGATTCTGGGTTTGGCTTACCAAAGAATGACAATGAATACTGTTACAGCTCAAACACTGCAGTTCTCACGATGGAAGTTTCACGGGGTTGTAAGGCCCGTTTACGCGGATGCGACAACATTGCTAGGATGCGGCCTACTCTAAATTGACACTTTATCGACCAATAGCCTATTAATCGGCTTTTTGTCACCGACGCTTACCGACCTATGTAGCCTATTAATCGGTTACCATGGCGATGAATAGTCATTATTGTTGCGGCCCTAGGACCGCAATGTCCCAGGTCAAGTGGTGGACTGGTTCATGTCCTTACTGCCAGCGTCCCTTGGCTTCTATACACTCATTGTCACCTGAACCACCGCTTGGATAAACCGTAACAAGCAACAATATATCACCCTTAAGATAGGCACAAGGACCCAGATTGTTTAAACAACCACCACCACCACCGAAAAACGTTGAGGCTAGCACGTCGTTGGCGATTCTGTGACAAAAGCATTATGACGTGCGTGACACGTTTCCAGCGCAAGTGGTTAAGGATAGGCCTCCTTTGTTCATTGATCGCGGATCAAGCGGATCGTCGTTTCGATTTGAGACTCTAGTTATCACTGCTACTCAGTGCTTCTCACTCATGTCGCCTTATCTCTCCTTATCTAGATGTGTGACTGCTCACGCGCTGACTTGATCGTCGTGGGTCTGTCTTGACTGTCTGGTCGTGACGATTGTCTTGTCTTCTTGGGATTTTTAGGAGAACAGATGTCAGATTTCTTACGCTACGTGTCTCATACGAGGTAAACGACGATTCTCTGTACGATCCTCTTTTATTCGAGTTTTCTTTCCGTCACTCTTCCCAGTTTCGTAATAACGACCACATGGCAACGTAAGGAGCGATGTATGTGTCTAAACAATAGTTTCTTTCAATCGTTCCTTTCTTTTCCGTTTAGAAATCCCCTAAAGAGAGCAATCCCCTATTCTTTAACTATGTCACACATATGGTGCTCGATTTAAAGAGTTAGCTTCCCAGGTGTTTTTTGGGAATAAGTTTCGATAGAAGCGATTTATTCTCGTGGGGTAATAATATTTCAAAAATGGAGAGAGACGGAATGCATTTTCAACCTTTAATCCCTTTTTTCTATTAAATCCTGTAGTTTGGCTGGAATGTGCTGTCTCATCCTTCATACTTGCTAGATATTGCCCCTTCTCACTATCACTTATCTCGATCATTACAAAATTCCGTTAATGTCAAAAACTTTTACCCTTTGCGAGGTATATAGAAATTCCTTCCACGAATTTGTTATTGACAAACCCTTTTAGGTAGCCTTTTGGCTACCGTTAAAATTAAATTCTTTAATTCGCTCAGGGTTGATGAAGAATTATTACCTTCTTCGTAATGGTAGAATTTATATTAAAACTTGTAATCCTTTTATTTACTACGTTTACCTACACTGTAATATTTTGTAATGGTAATTAAAGCGTTCGTGAGAAGGATATTACTATGCCATATTTACAGAAGCAGTGTCAGTAATAATTTACGAATTATGAGAAATATTAACTCTTTGCACTCGAGAGGCGAGTCTCGGTTGTCATTTAATCAAATTCCGAAGATCGATGTTAATTAATACGTCAAATTTAGTATAACGCCAGGACGTGTGAGATGTCGAAGAAAATAGTTCTAATTTGTATAAAATTTCTTATTTATTGTTTTAGAAATATCGTCATCTTTATGGTTGAATATCTTCGAATTGCTTCGAATTCCTTTGCAACGAAAAAATCGTCGAGTGCAAAGTCTGACTAAACTTATATCACACCACTTAAAAAGTTTCTAATATATTCGTAATAATTCAACCTATAAATTTAAAACAAGCGTCAAACAATCCTATAATACACACATTTTGTACGCGAATAACACCCGGAAAATGGTACACTAATGTATAATTATTTTCATTAATATATCATTATTTAAAAATATTCGTTACCACGAATAATAAACTCACGCTGATGAAAGTAATAAAAATAAGAAATCGTAGTATCACTTCTGCACGATATCTCTATATCGAACACCTGGCCAACATGTTTGTTAATCACGAAGGGATAAAAATGAAAATATGGCATTACGTAAGCGGCTTTAATCCGTAATAGGCGCAATATTCTTTCCCTTTGTCTAATTCCCTTTTCTCTGTTATCGAAAGCGACGGTGCTGCCGCACCGGTGACTCTAGTTGCCCCGAGGGCGTCGTAAATTCGTGGACTTGTCTAGAAATTTATAATAACCTTTGAGGGTGTCAAGAATGAACAGCTGGCATGTGTTGTGATTCGAACAAATTTCGGACACGTCTGACTTTAACCCCTTTGCTATTGGCAGATTTCTAGCTCCTCTCTTGGGAGCATCAGCAGGTCTGAGCAAATTTAGCGTTTCGCAGATACTTTTCCGTATAGGATTTAAGGCCAATATATGTAAGAATTTTCATTATTGGCTGGCTTTTTCTCACTGAATAACTCTGTAGCGACCATCATCTTCACCCTCGTCACTAG
>NW_016908886.1:80797-99296 GCF_001483705.2 Eufriesea mexicana | reverse complement strand
TCCCTACCGTTCTTTCCAGCTACACCACAGCCAACAAGGATACCTACGCGTTCCCGACCTCCACGTCTCTATCTCTTCACACACTGAGCTGACGACTACTACCTCCGGACTCTTCACAAGTCTTAACTCTCAATCTGACCCTTAACCACTTGCGCTAGCAAGAAATTCACAGACGCGTGTGCCAGAATGGTCCAGTGTTTCTGTGACAATTGACTGACAACGTGTATACCACGTCGTTGGCGATTCTGCGACAAAAGCATTGCGATGTGCGTGGCACGTCTTTCTAGCGCAAGTGGTTAACTCTGGCGACTACGTGACTCCGACTGTTTTCCAGGACGGGCCCCTTTAAAGCCCGTTCAGAGGACAAGTGCCTCCCTGAAAGAGGAGAAACTCCCTCTACGCCAAGGTCAAGGGTGGAGAGATTCCTCCCTCCGAGTTAGTCCCTTCGCAGAGTCACCCAGGGTTGCCTGAAGCCACGACCTCCTAGGGCCCATCCTAACGAGGGTCCATCCTAGATCCTCACGGGTCCTCTAGACCTGAGTTCCAGACGGGGACACTCTATCCTAATAAAAGAGTGCCCCTCATTTTACCTTTCCTACGTATATGGATATTAAAACAGATGTTAATTTTTGTTGCCAGTGTCTATAGTCACTCCTCATGTGTAGATGGCGTCTCATGGTCTGTAACCATACGCACCCGTAGTAACGAAAGGGTTAAATAGACTTGCATTTACCTGGAAGAATCGATAGATTAATTTTCGTGGTTCTAAGAGAGATGTCATGAATACTAATGTCGGTGTAATACCTAATTTGACATTACAGTGGATGTAACGTGATTTGGTAGACCAACTCGAATAATAGATTTTAAATTAAATTTAAATACCTTCTGTTATAACAGAAATAAGACCATCGTATGAATTTCGCATGAAAGACCTCTCGCATGCAATCAGGAAGATTCTCAAAATCCATTTGTCGATATACTGCTGCTATATTAAGGCTGTTTTGGTAGTAAACAAACATGGGACAGAGATAGTCTCATTTTCATCTATTTTGCCCATAACGAGTCTTTTGAATGCATCATGCCACTATGTAACACGTGTTGCTCAGACGTCTCTTGGATGCAACGATACTAAAATGATTATACAGGGTACCTTGCAACTGGTCATGTCACGAGGTACACGTAATTCTGCGTCTATCAAGGGTAGGTAGAAATAGTGAAATGAATTTTAATCCAGACTCTATTTTTGAGAAAATTAAATTAGGTTTCAAAATTTGGTTATAATTGTTACAGAGGAAGATTTATTTTTGAGAAAATTAACTGAAACTTCAATATTTGGTTATTATTAAATTATTAATAAATATTAATTTATTATTATTTAATTTAAATATTAAATTGATTCATATGAGGGCTGCGTAAGAAGATTCAATATGGCGGAAGTTGACAATGGATGATAGCAGAGTTGTTTGTTTACATGCTGCATGAAATTCATATTGTGGTCGATCGAGCTGAAGTTTCGTGTGCTACTGGTTTTAACGACACTGGAAGATATTGAGAGAGGTTGTGGTAGGGATTGGGGGCTGTTAGAAATAGTGTTGTACTTGGAAAAATGAAAGGTCATGAAATTTGACTGGTCAAAATTTGTCGACTCGTACAACAATGTAGCAATTGCATTTATCTAGTGATGAAATAGTAATTGTTTTCAATTACATTGAAAATTTTCTTAACGTAAAATAATATTTGTTTTTATTTTTCATCCAATATTATTTTTATCCATTTATTTTTCCTTGATATTTTTATTTTTATTTTTTCTTAATATGATTCTTTATTTTGTCGTATATTCTTCGTATCTCTTAATTTTGCTTCTGTTTTGTAAACAAAATAAAATTATTAATATCTTCTGTTGCCTTTTCTCAGTTATTAGACACAGAATAGAATAAACATAAGTATTATACTTGATTCGTCATTTATCAATGAAAGTACACGAGTGCCTGACTTATCGTCCGCTTACACTACTTGCACCACTTGCACTACTTGCACTTTGAAGTTTCTGCGTCGTTTAATGAGTATAATTTAATGATTTGTCGACGAGTATCGATATTAAATGAAACCAATCGACGAGTAGAAATTGAAAACCAGAATTGAAAATAAATTACTTAAATTTTTTGTTTAAACTTTGATAATTATTTAACCCATAGTTTGATTCAATTTAGTTAAAAAGTATTTGCCTGATTAAATTCAACGACGCGATTTCTTTTATTAGATGCATTTTATTCGGTAATGTTCGTGTCGCGATACGACCTGCTAATCGGAAATTTGTTCCAGTGGAAATGCTGCGTGCGCAAATTCTTGACGTTTAATGGGCTTAATGTCGCGAATTTGTTCAATCGAGCTCATTGCAACATTTCACTAAAAACGCGTAAACATTTCGCGATGGATTTAGCAAACGATAAATCGAAGGAAGCATAAATACAATGTAATTTAAGTACCCTCGTTCGGATTCCAACGTCGATGCAATTGCAAGATTTATCGTTTTAAATTTCATAAAATTTTACGAAATATCGTAAATTCATCGATTCGTGTTGCAATAAATATTTTAAGTCGCCAAAGTGTTTCGATATCTATAAAATATGCGCCGTGCATTGCGTCCAAAGTGCAGAGTATCAAATTTAATAAAATATTATCAATTGTTATATTATAGGTGCATGGTTACAAAGTGCGAAGATATCTTAATCACAGCTTTCGCAATTTATCAGAATTTATATTACAGGATTTGCTAGCAATAAAAATATAATATTTCATTATTTTTTCACACGAACTTTTAAATATTTAAAAATCCTTTTGAATCCTTTGTCGTACTTTCAATAGTAGCGGAAATAAGTTACATATTCAACTTATGCGAGATATCTTGTATATAAGGTGCAAGGAATTACATGGAGTTCAACATTTCAGAGACAGGAGTCATTCGAGAAATTTGATCGAACATTGTTTTATACCGAAGAATACCATTCGATCGCATTGTCCATCTTAAATATTAAAGAAATTAAGATAACACTATGATGGAATTCAGTGTGATGATGTTTGATACCTAAACCGAGTAAAAATCCAAGCATAAAGATTAAATGATTTTAAAACTGCAAATTAAATTGTTTATTTCATTTAATGACATTCTTTTTAGTGATCATAATAATTTTTACTTATTCCTTTTAATATTTCTCTTAGTAATTAAATCATTTTTATTTAACTTTTAAATACTTCTTTTAGTAATTATAATAATTTTTATCTGTTTCTTTTAATATTTCTCTTGGTAATCATAATTATTATTTATTTCTTTTAATATTTCTATTAGTGATCATAATAATTTTTATTTATTTCTTTTAATATTTCTCTTGGTAACCATAATTATTATTCATTTTTTTTAAATATTTCTTTTAGTGATCATAATAATTTTTACTCGTTTCTTTTAATATTTCTCTTAGTAATTAAATCATTTTTATTTAACTTTTAAATACTTCTTTTAGTAATTACAATAATTTTTATCCATTTCTTTTAATATTTCTCTTGGTAATCATAATTATTATTTATTTCCTTTCGTGATTAAGTGGATAAACTAATAAGAAGATTTATTTAAGACGATAACAGCAGACATAAATTATAACTAAATCTTGTAAAATAAATTCGCTTCTAACTGCGATATAATCTCTCGAGGACTCTCTCACACACAACGTCTATATGTAATGATTGTCATTCAGCTACTGATTGTTTTTTCGCCACTGTCTGTCTATGACAACCACTTTTATAATAATTACTACCACAATTATAATAATTTTTAAAACGTTATTTTCCCGTTTTATCTTTTCCTATTATACTTACAATTAGAGATCGGTAAATTATATTTTGCTATATTACGCTTCTTTAACCCTTTCACTCCTGCAACCGGAAGTTGAAACGGCACACGTGTCAGGCTGCGAGAGATCTTGACGTTCGACGAAAGGAATTTTGTAAAAATTTCAATTCCTCAAATACGTTTATATAATTATAATAATTTTTAAAACGTTATTTTCTCGTTTTATCTTTTCCCATTATACTTACAATTAGATAAACAATTATTTCTTTTAGTAATCATAATTTTTATTTATTCTTTTTAATATTTCTGTTAATAATCATAATAATTTTTACTTGTTTCTCTCAATAATATATTTCCAGCTGAAATGAAACGAAAAAAATCCTAATGCCATAATTATTATATGAAATTATAAATTGCTCTGTTTACTCAACTTTGAGTCATAATGGCTTAATTATCCGTCATAAGAATATTATATCATGTGCTGACGATCAACACATCCTACATGGACAGTAGGTTGCCTAAGAAATAAAAATAGTGGAAATATAAACAGTGGTATATAAAATAGTGGTTACTTCTGTCTGAAATTCAACACTTTTGCCAGTCGTCTGCGACGCAAGGTGCCGACACGTTTCGTCGAGAGCAGTCTTGGCAGCGCGTAATAATAATTTATTAGGAAAGTTCGTCCTCGTCGTCGGCCATCCAGAACTCGGCTAACTTTTCTTAATGCACCGGCTGCTTAGCGACAACTTGGCAGCTGGTCGGCCAAATTAACACTAATGCCGTCCCGGCTCGTTTTCTAATTAAGTATGTTAATTCCTACGCGGCCGCCACTTTTCTTTCCAATGTCCCCGCCTACCACCTTCTGCCCCCTTACTCGCGGCAAAAATTACGCAAAGATTAAGCCGGCTGTTCCGAATTTTCCCGCTACGTGACGCTGCTGTAGCACCGTGTCCCTGCACCGTCGCGAGAATTAACGCGGCAAAGGTACACAAGGTGTTTAGGAAGAAGAGAGGTGCTGAGAGAGTGGAGTACGAGATCTCGGGGGCTAGTGAGAGGTGTAAGCTTTGGAGAAGCGCGAATGGAAATGGACCGGTTATCGTTGATCTCGAAGACTTTCCTGGATTAGATCCGTGATAAAACTGGATGAGGCGATGGCTGGAGATTCCGATGGAGAGACAAGATGCTGCGAACTCCGATGAGGATTTGGATACGAGTGTCACGGGAAAATCCACGATACTTATAATAAAATGTAAGGAGTTCACAAAGCGAGGACTAGGTCACAAGTCTGAAGGTGGAGGACGAGAGGATTTTAGTGAAAAGAGCACTACGTTTCTTAGCAGGACTTAGAAGGAAGCATTTGTCATAATTTTTGACTCGATTTCTGTGGCCGGTGACTATAGTCCAGATAGTCTAGTCGTTAGATTATAACGTGTTAAAGGTACTCGAATTCTTAGAAATCGAAAATTATACCATTCCTTTCTAATTTATTCAAGCACAAATGTAAAGGAAATAAAAGTAATTTGAAAGTTGAAAGTGATTGTCCCGATCTCTCCATCGAGTTTCAAAGTTCTTTGACGATCATTAGTGGATATCAAGTTCCCGCCATTTACACTCGGGCTAATTCGAAGATATAAATGAATGGAAGCGTATCTAGTGCTGAGAATCGCAGATGAATCTGAGGAAATGAATTTGCGATAAAGTATGCTTCTGCAATTTGATTATTTAAAAGGTCGCAAATTTATTCTTGTTATATCTTGAAATTTCAGTAGGTCAGAATTTATGGTAGGTCAGGTTTTTTACTAACACGAGGGAAGGTTTATAAGATATCGCTGGAAACGTCTGACGATAAAATCGAGACGATCGTTTTCTTTTAAAACGAGACCGGCAAAGCTGATCGTTCGTCAACTTTTACATCCTTTTAAACTTTACACGAATGGAAGCACTCGTGGGAGGTCAGGTTGATCAATTTCTTGTCTTCCCTGCGAACGAGAAGTCAAATTGAAGAAGGCGGAAAACGAATCAGGCAAGAAGATGTTATCCGTACTTAAAAGCAAAGCACAAAGAATCTTCAGAAGGATGGTGCTGGAGCTTTTGAAGACAAGGTATACTCGGGAACTTTTGCCCGAGTCGAGTAGTCGTATAACCTTTAGGGGTAGATCTATGGGAAGAATAAAGGAAACCCTTAAGAAAGCAGTTGAACCGTTCTCAATGACAAGAGTTTCGTTTCAAAAGAAAAAAGGGGAGTGATTAAATTCTTTAAAGAAATTGCTCCACGAGTATTTTTAGGATATATTATACTTATGAGGGAATAATTTAGAAATATTTCATTCGCGTGTAAAGTGTAATAAATGTACGATATTAATACTAGATTTACGGATGGGGTTGCTCCAATTATACGATGGTAACAGATTTAGTTAACTTATATTAAGACTGTTAATATTGTAATTGTTTTTAAATTAAACTAATCGTTAAAAAAGAGGCACGTGGTTTCCTTTATCTGTCAATTTGACAGGTGTCCTCAGAAATAGGTGTACAGGTAGCGTCCGTAAACCTAGTGTTAATAACCATTCTCGTAACAGGATAATAACTGCTCTGTAGCTCCTCTGTAACTAACTTTGTCTTCCAGAACGGGCCCTTTTTAACCCTTTGCACTCGAGAGGCTCCCTTCAGTCACCATTTTATAAAATTTCGAAGATTGATATTAATTAATATACCAAATTTAAGATAATGTAACGGTATGCAAGGTATAGAAATCAAATAGTTCTACGTGTTAATTATTATAGAATTTCTTATTTACTGCTGCAAAAAAATATCGTTAACTTTATAGCAGAAAATCTTTGAACTTTTACTCATCTTTAATTATTAATTACTATTCGTTTTAATTTCGAATCGTTCTGCGAGGATCAGTGGATGGAAGGATGCATAGTACATAGCTGAATCAAGGTACAATCTTACTAATATCCAGGATTCAATTCGAAGGAAGTACCCTAATTCCAACAAACACGTTCTCTTAAAAGCGTCAGACTTGAAATTATTTTTAAATCACAGAAACCATATTTCATCACACGATATTTCAATCACAGCAGAAATATTAATTAGGAAAACTAAAATAATCAAACTTCTCATTCCCAATTTTATCGCATTGATATTCAGTACCAAAATCAAAGAAACCAACTCAATTCCAGGGGAGACACTCTTTTTAAAATAAGAGACAGTTATGAAATTATTTTTATACGACATTATTATCATATTATTATAATAATATAATATAACAGTATAATTATATTGTTACGACGTTATTTCCATTCTCCTATAAAGCTACTTTTCAATCTCAAACATAATCATACAATTGAACTTCATATTCCAACTCTGTTCCACTGACATACAGCATGCAACTCAAGGAAACCAATTCTATTAGAACCAAGATATACACATTTTCTCTATAAAATAATTAGTATTAAAATTGTTTTTAAATTACAACAGTGTTATGTCTGTTCTTCTACCAAGTTATCTGTCAATCTCAGCCACAACAACCCCAAACAATCAATCCTCACACTCCTAACTCAGTTCCACTGGCATCCAGCACCCAACTCAAGGAAACCAAATTTATTAGACTTTCTCTAAAAAATAATCAGTATTAAAATTATTTTAGAACCACAGTAACGTTATTTCCAATCTCCTGTCTAGCTTCTTTTCAATTCCAAACACATTCAAATAATCAAACCTTATTATCCCAACTCTGTGCCACTGACATCCAAGATGGTTGCTCCAATTATACGATGGTAACAGATTTAGTTAACTTATATTAAGACTGTTAATATTGTAATTGTTTTTAAATTAAACTAATCGTTAAAAAAGAGGCACGTGGTTTCCTTTATCTGTCAATTTCACAAGTGTCCTCAGAAATAGGTGTACAGGTAGCGTCCGTAAACCTAGTGTTAATAACCATTCTCGTAACAGGATAATAACTGCTCTGTAGCTCCTCTGTAACTAACTTTGTCTTCCAGAACGGGCCCTTTTTAACCCTTTGCACTCGAGAGGCTCCCTTCAGTCACCATTTGATAAAATTTCGAAGATGGATATTAATTAATATACCAAATTTAAGATAATGTAACGGTATGCAAGGTATAGAAATCAAATAGTTCTACGTGTTAATTATTATAGAATTTCTTATTTACTGCTGCAAAAAAATATCGTTAACTTTATAGCAGAAAATCTTTGAACTTTTACTCATCTTTAATTATTAATTACTATTCGTTTTAATTTCGAATCGTTCTGCGAGGATCAGTGGATGGAAGGATGCATAGTACATAGCTGAATCAAGGTACAATCTTACTAATATCCAGGATTCAATTCGAAGGAAGTACCCTAATTCCAACAAACACGTTCTCTAAACAGCGTCAGACTTGAAATTATTTTTAAATCACAGACACCATATTTCATCACACGATATTTCAATCACAGCAGAAATATTAATTAGGAAAACTAAAATAATCAAACTTCTCATTCCCAATTTTATCGCATTGATATTCAGTACCAAAATCAAAGAAACCAACTCAATTCCAGGGGAGACACTCTTTTTAAAATAAGAGACAGTTATGAAATTATTTTTATACGACATTATTATCATATTATTATAATAATATAATATAACAGTATAATTATATTGTTACGACGTTATTTCCATTCTCCTATAAAGCTACTTTTCAATCTCAAACATAATCATACAATTGAACTTCATATTCCAACTCTGTTCCACTGACATACAGCATGCAACTCAAGGAAACCAATTCTATTAGAACCAAGATATACACATTTTCTCTATAAAATAATTAGTATTAAAATTGTTTTTAAATTACAACAGTGTTATGTCTGTTCTTCTACCAAGTTATCTGTCAATCTCAGCCACAACAACCCCAAACAATCAATCCTCACACTCCTAACTCAGTTCCACTGGCATCCAGCACCCAACTCAAGGAAACCAAATTTATTAGACTTTCTCTAAAAAATAATCAGTATTAAAATTATTTTAGAACCACAGTAACGTTATTTCCAATCTCCTGTCTAGCTTCTTTTCAATTCCAAACACATTCAAATAATCAAACCTTATTATCCCAACTCTGTGCCACTGACATCCAAGACCTAATTCAAAGAAACCAAGACTTTTTTCGTTATGCCTCAGAAGGAATCAGTATTAAAATCATATTTAAACTACAGCTATGTCATTTTCATTCTCCTATGAAGCTATTTTTCAAACTGTGCCACAACATCCCAAATACCCAGACAATCAAACCTCACATCCCAAATTCAGTCCCACTGACATTCAGCACCCAACTCAGGGAAACCAAACTTATTAGAACCAAGCTACGCACTTTCCTTAAAAAATAATCAGTATTAAAATTATTTTAGAACCACAGTAACGTTATTTCCATTCTCCTATCAAGCTTCTTTTCAACTTCAAACATATCCAAACAATCAAACTTTACTATCCTAACTTTGTGCCACTGACATCAAGCACCAAACTCAAAGAAACCAAGACACTTTCTCGTTTTCTCTAAAAGAGTACCAGTATTAAAATTATTTTCAAACCACAGTAAAGTCATTTAAATTTTTCTATGAAGCTACTTTTCAACCCGTGCCACAACACCCCAAATACCCAGACAATCAAACCTCACACCCCCAATTCAGTCCCACTGACATTCAGCACCCAATTCAGGGAAACCAAACTTATTAGAACCAAGCTACACATTTTCCCTAAAAAATAATCAGTATTAAAATTATTTTAGAACCACAGTAACGTTATTTCCAATCTCCTATCAAGCTTCTTTTCAACTCCAAACGTATCCAAACAATCAAACTTTATTATCCTAACTTTGTGCCACTGACATCAAGCACCAAACTCAAAGAAACCAAGACACTTTCTCGTTTTCTCTAAAAGAGTACCAGTATTAAAATTATTTTCAAACCACAGTAAAGACATTTAAATTTTTCTATGAAACTTTCAATCCGTGCCACAATATCCCAAATACCCAGATAATCAAACCTCACACCCCCAACTCTGTCTCATTAACATCCAGCAGCCGGCTCAAAGAAACCCTAACCTATCCGAACTGCAACGAAGATACCCTTTCCCTGAAAAAGAAGGAGTCAGCCTTGAAACACGTTAGCGGAAGAATCTAACCACGATTTATCACGGAAGTTCGTGTCTCTCTCGCGCCCCCTTCCCGCAGTCAACAGCAATCCACTTTTCTCCCGGCTAACTTTCCCGAACGGGGGTGCGGCTACTTAGCGGGAACTCGGTAGTCAGCTTAACGCGAAAGTTAGCGGGCTCCGGGCGGATGTCAACGGCATACGAAATGGACGGGCCGCGGGAATCGCGGCGGCCGGGTCTGCCGGTTTCCGGTTCGCAATATGCAACGCGATGCGCGCCCGATGCGGGTCAACCTTGTTTCGGCCCGCCTCAATTCCGTATTAAAGTGTCCTCGT
Source organism: Eufriesea mexicana (assembly GCF_001483705.2). Classification (NCBI taxonomy): domain Eukaryota; kingdom Metazoa; phylum Arthropoda; class Insecta; order Hymenoptera; family Apidae; genus Eufriesea; species Eufriesea mexicana. The sequence goes on along the minus strand of NW_016908886.1, from coordinate 88,966 downwards.
GGCCGCGCAATATGCCGGATCTCCGTGGGAAAAATTTTCACCAGCCCGGCCAGCGTCTGCGGGCTTTCGTGGAACTTCGCCGAGGAAATTGACACGGAAACTTGCGACCCCTCGTATCGGGCTATTTTCCGCCTCCATTTCCGTCCCCTCTCGCTGTTCCTCCCTTTGTTCTCGCTCTTCGTCCCATTCCCGAGGTATATACGCTTTCGTTCTTTATTTTTATTTTTTTTCCTTCGCTTTCCGGAAAATTGAAGCTACTCGTGTGGATACTTTTCAGCTTCCGACCGAACGTTTCTAAGTCTCGATAATTAATTTTGCTTTCTACGAGACCTGCTTCTTATTCTTTATCCTTTTCTCCGGGAAAGCAGTTCCGGGAAGGCTGTGTAGATCCTGATGGTTCATTTTGGGTTTTACGACTTTTTTTCCTGCTTCATTTTCCTCCTTTGGGAAAGAAATTTCGCGGCTGTGATTAATTCTGATTTTCATGATATCTTCTTACTTGTTTTTCTTCCTGTTCGAGTAAGGGAACTTGTGCCGAGGGATAAACACTCGTAAATCTTTGCGACTAATTTTGAGTTTCACGAGCTTTCTACCTTTTATTTTCGTTTCATTTTCTTTCCGTAGGAATAAAATTCATTGTCCACGGGGATTCGTTTTTAATTCCTCGTGATTAATTTTGGTTCTCGCGACATTTTCATTTTCTAATTATCTTTGGAAAATGGAATTCTTTCAACATTTATCACCAGTTTCCTTTATTTGCTGCGTGCGAATTTATTTTCTGTGGCTTGAATAAATTGTTTCGAGGTAATTATAATTATACTTCTTGAAAGTAATTGTAATTTTTGGTGATAATATTACACTTTGGGGAGTAACAATTAAATTTATTCCGGATGTTTGTCGACGAAGGGAATAATTGGATTTGTTAGCTTTTGATATTGTTTCGGATAATAAGAAATTTTACCAGTGAATTTTTGTGAGAATGTAATTTCGTTTATTAATTATCACTAATGGATCTCTGTATGTACTATATCTTTATAATGAGGAAATAATGTGTTCTAATTCCTCTATCCTGTAAAACGGAATAATTCTGAAATATTAAAACGCAATATAACCCTTTGCACTCGAGAGGCGTCTTTCAGTCGCCATTTTATAAAATTTCGAAGCGCGACATTAATTAATATATCAAATTTAACCCTTTGCACTCGACGATCTTTTGGTTGAGGATTTTTTGGTAGGAGTTCAAAGATTTTCTGCTATAAAGCTGGCGATATTTCTATCAGTAATGAATAAGAAATCGTATAACAATTAACACGTAGAATTATTTGATTTCGATAGCTCGCACACCGTTACATTGACTTAAATTTGACATATTAATTAATATCGATCTTCGAAATTTTATGTAATGTCTCGCACACCGTTACATTGTCTTAAATTTGACATATTAATTAATATCGATCTTCGAAATTTTATGTAATAGCGACTGAGGGTCATCTCTCGAGCACAAAGGGTTAAAAAATTCCAAAATTCCATTTTCTTCGTAATTAAAAATTTTTGGAACTCAAATAAAATCAAATTATTAATCGAATAAAATATAATAAATAAATCTTGGTCTTAATTTTGAGAATCCCAAGATCACATTGTTATACGATTTCTTATTTACTGCTCAAAAAATATCATCAGCCTTACAGCAGAAAATTTTTCAACTCGTATCATTCTTTAACCAAAAAATCGTCAAGTGTAAATGGTAAATATAATTTTAAAAATAAATAATCAAATATCAGTAAATAATATTTTAATCAGTAATATGTTCCACAAAAATATTAAATAACTTTATTATAACTATAATACGCTAGAACCATCTACTTATGACGAGTTTATATTTATTGTATCATTAATAATCATTTTCCTCTTAATTTTTGGAAATCGATGCATAAAATATGATATTTGTTCAGCAAAACTATCGCAAGATTAAGTATAATTTTAACAAATTTCCCAGTTAAAATATTATACTTCGCACGTTGAAATATACATCGCGACTACCGTTTTTAATGCGGGAAAAAGAGGCAAAGGCGACTATGGTTGCCTTTATTTTCGCGGACAGTGCGAAATCTAGTAACCAGGAAACATAACAACCCCAACAAAATTTGTAACAATCTGGGAGAACGTAATTACCCTAACGAACGAATTTATGTTACTATTTTTTCTCACTCCCGTGTAATGGGGTAACACGAAGGGAGAGAAAAGGATGACTAATGCCCGACTTCGTAAAAAGGAAGGACGAATATTAAAATCAGGACTCCACCAATATCAAACGGTTTGAGGGAATAAAATATTTACAGCATCCTCTTTGGATGCTACGACGTAAAAACTGAATATTTCATATCCTTGAAAGCTTCTCGTCCAGTTCTTCGAATCGTGACGCTGGAATAAGTTAATAACCAATTTCTCTCCACTTTTTTCCGCATTTATTTATTGGTCGAAATTAAAAAATATCGTTGGTACTAATAAATTGGTATTATTGGAAAAGTTTGTTTAAACGGTATTTTTATTTTGGACAAATTTTTGTAAAATTCTATTCGAAATCTTGTCATCCTGTTGCAAATGTATTAACCCTTTGCACTCGAGGGCTCTCCAGAGCGGAGCCATTTAAAATTTGTTTTCAAACTCGAGGACTTCGCTATGAAGACAATGCAAATAACTTTCAGTTCATAACATAAGGTTATTACATAACGCATATGGTCAACAACCACCTGTGGTAATGGTTACATAGATTTTTGAATATATATGTGTTGGAATAAGTGGAACAAGTATATATGGGATGGAAATATCTAATGAATTCAGGTTATTATGATAAATGAGTATGCGTGTAATGATTGAGGTGTTGTGTGAATTGTGTATGTTAATGTAATGTAAAGAAAGAAAAAAAGGAGAGTGATTTGGCATACGTCAGTTGCAATGGAGTTTCAACAAGTTTGTTGCCTATTATGCTATACTTTTTATTAATTTATATTTAGGATAAAATATTACATTATACTATGTCGCGTGGTATTCGTTGAAACAGTCTAAACACATTTGAGGTGATTTTGAACAATTGGAACAATAGGTCGTAGTTCTTTTACATTTTTCATAATTGTTTTTCAATATGTTTATGACTGGTAAAACTTTACCAAGTCTGCTACTCTGTTCTATCGTTTCGTTATTTGCAAAATGCAAGTTTGATAATAATTCCAAACGATTACAAGAAATGGAAAATTGTAAATAGGATCCATTGAGTAACATCTAACGAGCGGTGTCTGTACTAGACCCATCCGAATCATCGGTCCAATAACGTTCTAGCGCTCAGACAGTAGGATTTGGGCCCCGCGAGAAACTCAACTGAATCGCGTTGGGCGTCGACCGTGTTAACATTAGACGATTTTTTGGCTAGAGAAGAGTAGAAAATCAAAGATTCTCTACTAAAAGACTGAGGATACCTTTTTGAGCAGTAAATAAAGAATTGTAGAATTATTTGATTTCGATACTTCGCACACTATTACATTACATTACATTAAATTTGATATGTTAATTAACCCTTTGCATTCAACGATTTTTTGGCTAGAGAAGAGTAGAAAATCAAAGATTCTCTATTAAAAAACTGACGATACTTTTTTGAGCAGTAAATAAAGAATTTGATAATAATAGAATTGTAGAATTATTTGATTTCGATTGCACACTTTTACATTACGTTAAATTTGATATATTAATTAATATCGATCTTCCAAATTTTATGAAATGGTGACTGAGGGTCACCTCTCAAGTGCAAAGGGTTAATATCGATCTTCAAATTTTATGAAATGGTGACTGAGGGCCACCTCTCGAGTGCAAAGGGTTAATAGTGAGAAGACGTGTGAGCATATGATTGTGATAACTTAATTATATTTCAACTAAATATTTGTGTTTGATAATCTTTGTAATTAAATAAATAATTGTTCTTATTGTTATTAAATTTCATTTATATGAATGAAAATGAACTTCGACTGCAAAGAGTTAAAAGAAAGGATACTTCTCTGGGGTGAAATTAAATTGAAGCTGGTTTCTTAGAAGCTTTCTTTCTAGCTGGGAAGCAGAATGACATAAGCTTGACACCAACGTCGTTATTTCTAAAATTTTAGGCCTCGCAAGAAGGACCCGTGTCAGTATTGTTCACGCTAAGCTTCGGAGCTTACCAAGCTTTTCCCATTCTCTGTCAACGTGATATACATATGCTGACTGACGTCGGGGTTTATGTGACAAATCTGTTAGTGTGTAACATTGCTTTTGTACGAATCTATTAATTTTGTTGCTTGTACCATAATGTGGTACCGAATAACGATATTATAATTTTTTCCTAAAAATTAAAAGTATATAATTCATTTGAAGATAAAGATAGTTATATCGTGGTACAGCATATTAAATATGCAGGTAAATCTCAATAAAAAATATAGAAAATTAATTTATTTCGTGTTCTTTAACGATAAAGGAATAGAAATATATTTTCTAGTGACAAAAATTGATAAAAATTAACACATTGACTGCCAATTACGAGATATCTCGCAGGCTGTTTCCTTGCCCAGGACCCTTGTTACGAGTTATCTCGTCTTTTCGTTATTTGCCATATTTGTACAGCTATAAGGACACCGTAGTATAACAGTAGTATAATTCAAAAAGAAAAAGTTTATACAAGTTTATTCATGCAGAATAACATTTTTATAGTTTGTGATAATTTTTAAAACAATCTTGCGTGCCAACTACGAGATAATTTGTAACATGTTTTCTGTTTTTCCCCCAAAAAAACATTTTTTAAGCTATTTCATTATTACTATGTACTATAAATAAAATTTTTAATAATATAATATAATTTAATTTAATAATTGGCTTCTTAGACTGGAATCGTGTAAATTTGCATGGCAGTCAACGTGTTAAGGAACTTATATTTATTATATTTTTTAATGAAAGATAGGGGTGAAAGTATATTTTTCCAGGAAATAAATATTAAGAAATTAATTCCTATAAATAAAGTGACCCCTTTCTTTGATGACACGTCAGAAATAGGAATTGTGAAAATTCTGTTCATTAAATTTTCACCCCCAGACAAAAACCGAAAGAAAAAGAGAATAAAAATAAACTACACACCCCCAAAATATTTTTTTCTCGGAATCTATATGCATCTATCTTTATTTTATTCAAACCAATAGAACTAAATCTCTAAACAAGAATAAATTTGAAAGAAACAAATCCAAGGGAAGCACATTCGGACTATGGAGGCAATACTAATAACGTTAATCGAAGTGTCGAATAACATTTCCAGTATCACGTACTAAATACTCGCCCAATGTCCCCGATAACGAATTATCGATTTGAGCAGCGAAGAACGAGTGTAATTTCTCGAAAATCGTTTAATCGCCTCGTATCTGCCCCGATATCTCAGGACGCCGGAGCAACTGGTCCCCTAACTAAGAACCGGTCTTTATTACGTTGCACCCGGGGTCATTCTCATTGGCGGCAACGAGTAAGAGATACGTGGCCGCAAATTGCTTCTTGCAATCGCTGACGCGAGCCAACCTCCGCGAAACTAAACTGCAGCACTGCAGTTGCGCCAGCTGCTTTGCAGCGGCACAGAAATTCGCCTTGTTATCGAGAACCAACCCTGTCTTTGGGCGTCTTGCTCGCGTGGTTTCCTTGTCGTTGACACCCTCGCGCTTCGACGTGGATTACGAGCCGTCTTTTACGACTGGACGAAATCGCGAACGGTGTAACGAGAAAATTGATTCTCGCGGCAACGGAAATTTCTTCTTTGCTCTAGGATTTCGTATAAATTTCCTGGTGGAGTGATTTTACTATGGTTTTTTTATTCCTTTTTCGATGCTCGGTTCGAAGGGTAGTGGAGAGGTGGTGAATCGTTCGATTTTTATGCGATAGTTATTAAATTTCGAATTGTGAATCATTAAATTCTGGCGTGATAGTTGTTAATTCTGAATTGCGAATTATTCAATTTTGATGCGATGGATATTAATTTTGAATTGTGAAGTATTTAATTTTGACGTGATAGATATTAATTTTTAATTTTTAATTATTCAATTTTGATGTGATAGATATTAATTTCAAATTACGAATTATTCAATTTTGACGCGATAATTATTCAATTTTGAATTGTGAATTATTACATTTTGATGTGATAATTTTTTAATTTTGAATTATTCAATATTAATGTGATAGATATTAATTTTGAATTGCGAAGTATTCAATTTTAATGTGATAGTTATTAAATTTTGAATTATGAATCATTCGATTTTCACGTGATGATTATTCAATTTTGAATTGTGAATTATTACATTTTGATGCAATAATTTTTTAATTTTTAATTGTAAATTATTTAATTTTGATATGATAGATATTAATTTTGAATTACGAATTATTCAATTTTGATGTGATAAAAATTATTAATGAATTTTGGGGAATTAGTAACGTTCAACGTTTTATTAGTAGACTTTGCAATGATATTAAGGTTTATTGATAAATTTGACAAGTATCTAATAAAACAAACTATTGTTTATTAATAAATTTGAGAATATTTTTTGATCATTGGTAAATTTGATAGTAATGCTGTTGACCACTACTATACGTGATAATATTGTTAATATTGCTGGTAAATTTGCTCGCGATTTATTTTCTTCACCATTCCATTATTTATAATAATAGAAATTTTACAATGTCATCGACTAAAATTTTATTTACTTTCCTTTTTAGCACAATTTTATAAAATTCATTACTGCAGCCTACAAACTTCATCTTCCTAATATCTTATCATCATCTTTCGTACTTCCACTTACAAATTCGAGCCATAACAATCCAATCCAGTCCAATACCAACCACCATATTAATCCATTACCCTATACCCTATAACTATCACACACTTATTTCACGCCAAAAATAACTGCATGAAAAAAAATCATAATACCCAAGTGCTACCAACACCCTTAACCCTTTGCAGTCGACGATTGTTTAGCTAAAGAAGAGTAAAAATTCAAAGATTCTCTACTAAAATACTGACGATATTTTATTGAGCAGTAAATAAAGAATTGTATAATAATAGAATTATTACATTACATTAAATTTGATATATTTATTAATATCGATCTTCCAAATTTGATGAAATGGTGATTAAAACTCACCTCTCGAGTGCAAAGGATTAATAACCAACGACTGCTGGCATTCGTACCCTCGTAGATTTTGATCAGCTAGGTAAACTACCCCTCTGCTTCCCTTAAATTTTCACCAAATCGCTACCAAATCTCTGGCTATTAAAATATCGCTATTAAATAACTACCCCCAATCGCTATTAAATCTCTCTTCTAATAGTCCCAAGCACTCGTGCCTAAATCATGCTCATCTATTTGCAAATAAATAACGTTACTTCCACCGAGTGGTTTCACCCGTAGGGGTGAGAGAAACTCCCTTACGTGGTTGTCGAGGCTCCTTCGTCGGTGTAAATGTTGCAGCAAAGCGTGATGCCTCAAAGTCGAGTAAGTACTCGTGGCACGAAAAACGGCCCGCGTCGCCATTACGGATTCCGGAATCGGAAGTACCGGGACCGGGACGAGCGGAAGGGATTATTCCGGCGGGCGCATCCGCGTCACGCGTGTAATTTCACGCCAGACTTCGAACTGGGTTCCGAGCTCTTACATCTGTTAAATAAAAGAGCTATTCGCCGAACGAGGTAGAGTATCGAGGAAGGAGGAATCGAGACTCCGAAATGAGAGGAGAATCTTTCCGGCTCTTGCGCTTCGGGAACTTTGAAAATGGGGCTGGAGGGTGTGCACTCGTGTGTCTTTTAAGGGGGCTCGGAGGTAACGAGGTTTCAGTTTCGGTATAATTTTAGGATCACTTCAATACCTCTTATGGAGATGTTGCAAATTATTTTGCTGAGTCTGCGTGTAATATTCTTGAGCAATTTTTGTTTCGCTTAAATTATTTTGGATACTTACTTTATCGTATTACTTCATATTTTGATTGGACGATACTTCTTCTAAGGATATATAAGGATGTCCCATTTAATATTTTATTATACATACGGTTATTTATTAAATTATAGTTCGTTTCAAAAGAAGAGAGCATCTTATAATAGTCATCATAGTTCCCACTGGTGTCATT
>NW_016908886.1:19638-76322 GCF_001483705.2 Eufriesea mexicana | reverse complement strand
TTTTTAATATTTATTACATTGTTTGGTGCGATGGTACATTGTAACGATGTTACAAATTATTTTGCTGATTCAAGAAGTGCTATGTGTAATATTCTTGTGTAATTTTATCTGATGGGTTCGTTTAAATAATTTTGGATACTTATTTTATCGTATTAATTCATATTTTGATTGGACGATACTTCTTCTAAGGATATATAAGGATGTCCCATTTAATATTTTATTATACATATGGTTATTTATTAAATTATAGTTCGTTTCAAAAGAAGGGGACATCTTATAATAATCATCATAGTTCCCACTCGTGTCATTCTCTAGCAACATTTTTAATATTTATTACATTGTTTGGTGCGATGGTACATTGTAACGATGTTACAAATTATTTTGCTGATTCAAGAAGTGCTATGTGTAATATTCTTGTGTAATTTTATCTGATGGGTTCGTTTAAATAATTTTGGATACTTATTTTATCGTATTAATTCATATTTTGATTGGACGATACTTCTTCTAAGGATATATAAGGATGTCCCATTTAATATTTTATTATACATATGGTTATTTATTAAATTATAGTTCGTTTCAAAAGAAGGGGACATCTTATAATAATCATCATAGTTCCCACTCGTGTCATTCTCTAGCAACATTTTTTAATATTTATTACATTGTTTGGTGCGATGGTACATTGTAACGATGTTACAAATTATTTTGCTGATTCAAGAAGTGCTATGTGTAATATTCTTGTGTAATTTTATCTGATGGGTTCGTTTAAATAATTTTGGATACTTATTTTATCATATTAATTCATATTTTGGTTGGACGATACTTCTTCCTGGGATATATACAGAGTACCCCATTTAATATTTTGCATTCTGTTATTTGCTAAATTATAGTTCGTATCAAAAGAAGGGGACATCTTATAATAATCATCATAGTTCCCACTGGTGTCATTTTCTAGCATTATTTTTTAATATCTATTTTAGTTTGGTGTTATGGCACATTGTTGTAATTGCATTTGTGAAAAGTTTGCTGTGACTAATTGTAATTTTCTCTGACTAATGCTGTTAACTAATTATCCTGTTCATGATTAATTGATCGATATTTTCCATTAACAGAATATAGTAGTTTTCACATATTTAACGTGTACTTCTATAGTGTTTTAGCTGATCAACTAGCTTACGTAAGATATTCTCCTTACATAATTAATTGCCCTTCCATACAGTAAATTTAGTTTCAACCTAGATTGCTTCGAAGCATAAAACAGGGATTAGCTGATTATATTCTCGATATAGAACAGTCAAAAGCAGTTGTTGTTGAAAATACTTCAGCAGTTCTGGGCAGTAGTTTAAATAGCAGTAATTCGGATAGCGTAGATATCCATACTTTAAATATTAATTTTTAGTAGTTGAAATCGACGAATCTTAATATACAATAATTTCAATTAATTTAAATAACAATTTTTATTAAATAAATCTTATAAATTGTATTAAATATTAATTTTAATTCACAATAATTTAGATATCAATTATTAGTTATTAAATTTTAGGAATTTTGTAGATTTATTTTATTAGATATATAATAATTAAAATAGTCACTTTTAACAGTTAAATTTAGAAAATTTAATAGACAGTAATTTTATACGGCAATAATTTTCATACCAATTGTTACTAATTTTGGTTTAAAAATTCCGCACTTTTCATTTCGCAATGTTCTCTACCTACTTACGTTGTTGGAATTTTCAAAAAGCAGGTAAGCACCGCAAACTGGTGATTACGGTATTATCAAGTATTCACGTTTTTCTCATAGGAAAACACGAAATTCGCGATGAAACGAGGAAATAATATCCGTCTTCTTAGTTGTTCATTGCTCGGAAACGATTTTCCAGCAGCTCTCGCGCAGAACTCGAGAGTAATAGGTGAGAATCAGACGTCTCGATCATTTCGATAAATTTAAATCGCCGTGCACCGCGATACCGTGGCTCGCTGGTCAGACGACAAAGCTCGGTTATACAAACACGATAATCGCCGAAGCGTTTTTCAAGTTCCAATTTTTCCGATTCGATCGATGCACGGCCGGAAGCTCGTCGCTTCGATTCCTCGTTTTATCGCGCCACTTGTACGTACCTGTCCCATCCCCTCGTTCTACGTCGTTTCCGGCCTGGTGAGCCGATTTACCGAGTTTCAATCAAATTCCAAACGCAATTGGGATCGCCACTCGTTATCATCGTCATCGTGGCCATTTTTCATTACTTTTGCCGGGCATCTAGAGTTCGTCGCTGTGAATACTATCGTTAGGGCTTGCTCTTTATTTTCGCACGAGCGCCACTCGGGATTTATCGAGGCTTCGATATCGTTCTGTGTTTGCAGAGATCGACAATATGTTTATTTATGGTATGCTTCTTTTTCCCTTTTCGTGTTCGGTATAATGGTTCGTTTGCGAGGAACGAAACGTTTTGTGATACTTTTTATCACTTTTCGTATATATTTTGACGTGGATTGAGATTATTGTGTTGGAAACTAATTAGTTTTACTTGTTCTTTCAATGTATTTTGTAGGGTAAATGAATGATGATTGTGGGTGCTTTTAAAAACTTGTTTTGAATAATTGTTTATTATTTTTAGACAGATATTAAATTATATGAAATGTATAATTTTAAATTGTTGATAATTGATATTTTAAAGAGAGAATTAACTTTTATTTGAACTACAGGATAGTCACTGAAAGACTGAGAGGTTTGAAAAAGTCATAACTTGTTTATTTTTAATAATTGTAATAAATGTATAATTTTAAATAATTGATAATTAGTATTTTAAAGAGATAATTAATTTTTATTTGAACTACAGGGTAGTCACTGAAAGACTGAGAGGTTTGAAAAAGTCATAACTTGTTTATTTTTAATAATTGTAATAAATGTATAATTTTAAATAGTTGATAATTGGTATTTTAAAGAGATCATTAATTTTTATTTGAACTACAGGGTAGTCACTGAAAGACTGAGGGGTTTGAAAAGCTCATAACTTTTTTATTTTTAATCTTTTATTATTTTTTATTATCTTCTTTTCTCGACAGAAAAATAAACATAAATTGAGAATATTTATTAATTATATTACCAAATAAAATAATAGAAAATTGAAAAGACATTTGTTTGTAAAAGTTATTGTATTTTTGTTTTATATCATTCAGTCTTACAGTGGCTACCCTATATAATAAGGGAATAAATTATTATAGGAAATAATGAATTTTAATTATTTTTAGATTAATCTGACATTTTTATTCGTAACAGTAAGAACCTAATATTTCTTCTAACATCGCTATAAAATAAAATTTGCAGAATCAAATTTCAAAAATACCTATAATAATTTCAAATATCAAACAATACATCCCTAACTTACTACATTATTAAATCCAAACCTTCACGATTACATCCCTTACAATTAAGTCCCTTTAATCCCAACCAAAAACGGAAAGACACCTATTCTCAAAAATTTCAAAAATTCTACCCTAAGGAATTACAAAAAGAAAGAAGACTAAGAGAAGGAAAATATAGGAAATGACGAATTTTGATTACCCCTAAATTAATCTCACATTTTTATTCGAAATATCAGAAATCTAACATTCTTTCTACCATCGTTGCGAAACAAAATTCGCATAATCAAATTTCAAAACGAATACCTATAATAATCTAAAATACCAAACAATACATCCTATTGTCTATTACATTACTAAATCCAAACCTCCAAGATTACAACCCTTACAATTAAATCTCTTTAATCCCAATCACAAACAGAAAACTCCTTTCCTCCAAAGTTTGAAAAATCCCCCTCTAAAAAATCGGGAGAAATAAAAAATTAAAGAAAGAAAATACAAGAAAAGAGATAAAAGAAAGATGAAATTAACCCAGTTGGCAAAATCCACGTCTAACGACCACTCCCTGGAGCGTTGCACCCTTTCGCGTCGGAATTCCCGCGAAGCGGAAAAACTGCGGATCGGTCAGCTGGTGGCTCGCAGCTCTGGCTGGGTCGAAGAGGAGAGAAAACCGCTTGAAATTCAATAGCCGTCTGTGGGCCGCATAACCATTCGTTCCTGTCGGAATACCCTTCAGAACGACGCGTCATTCCGTCGAGAGTCGTCCGTGAAATCCAACGACTTGCACCGGCGCGTTTCACAGCCCCGAAGTAAGATCCTCTCGGGCACGACGAGCCGCGAACCGTGCCATCTCCCGTCCCATCTCCCGTGGGATCTCTCATGGGAACTGCTGTTGGACGCAGCCTCGATTTTACCGGGGAACCGACGCCATGTCGAATATTAGACTGCGAATAGTTGCGATAAGTGGAATGGCTATTGTACCCGCGAGCCACCTGCTCCCTGTACAGGTTTTTGCGCAGGGCTACTTTTTTCCCCGATTAACGATCAGGAGATTCGTTCGAGTTTATCGAGTCGTATGGTTGAGATGTTTGTGGCGTTGGAAGCAGGCTGGGTAGCGAGAGGGTGCGAACGAGGGAGTAAAGACGAGGGTCCATGACCAGGCTACGAAGAATTCTTGGGGAGTCAGGTTTATGGGTGTTAGTAAGGATACTCTACATTCTTGCAGGACAAACGGTGGTGAGTTTATTGATAATTGATTAAGACAATTGTGAATATATGAGAGTAATAGTAAGTCTATGAATTGTTGGATAGTGCGAGGAGTCTGAAACTAACTTTCAATACTATACAGCTGTGTGCAATTTTTATAATTGCGTTATAATGTATGCTGTGAGTGTTGGTTTAGCCCTTTGTCTATAATTACATAGTCTATGATGTAAATATATTATATGACAGTCCCATCTAATATAATATGTAAGTGATGTTTTGAAGAATGTTTTAGAATTAAATAGTCGTCATAGAACAGTGGAAGAGTAAATACTGTAATGGAAGGATGACAGAGAGTGAGAAAGAGGGAAGAACGTGAGAGAAAGAGAGAATTGATTTATTATTTTAATAGTATATTGTTTTGGATTCATCGCTTTAATATTTTTCGTATAAATACTGTTTGTGCTCGTCGTCAAAAATTGTGGAAGATATTCTTGTCCTATTCTACCCATATATGCAACCCTTTGCAACCTTAATATTCTCTTGGACTCTGTATTCGACTCTGTCTTCAACTCTGCACTGTATTAATCTTCAACCATTATTTCGTTTTTCCTCCAACATGCTTTCCGAGCTTTCCTTTAGACATAGTTTAATAGCCTAATATTTAGACAGCCGTAGTCTAACTAGCCTTGTATTAATAAATACATAGTCTAAACATAGTCATGCAAAGGGCCTCACACATCAGCCAGAGTTTCCTCCAGTAGGATTCGGACTTTGCATCCTCAACCCTTGCTCTCTCCTATACTACGTTTACACGATGGAAACTACTACATTCTTGATACGCTTTATTCAAGAATATACGTTCCTCTCATTCATGGTTCCCATTTATCTAGTATCCATAATTTTTGGGTGACAATTGGACCACCTAATAAGTGACAAGAAATAAAATATCTTCCCATTTTATTGAATAAGTAAGTTCCTACAATATTCACAATCGTTTATCACACTAAAACACCCATATAGTTCATTAAAGAAGAAATAAGTTTTACAAAATTGAATTGGAGGTTCAATTCCAAAAATAGGGACATAAAATCTTCAAAATTAAATCAATTGTACAGAAACCAAAATCACTTGTTTCCTATAAATATCCAAATGATTTCGATAAATAGTAGATACAAACTAAAATTCTAAATATTAAATGAAAATACTAAAATATTAAATATGAAATAAAAATATTACAATACTAAATAATAAATCAAAATACTAAAATACTGTATACTAAATAAAAATACTAAAATATTAAATACCAAATAAAAATATTAAAATATTAAAGATTACGTCCTACTAAAATATTAAATACTAAATAAAAATACTAAAATATTAAATACCAAATAAAAATATTAAAATACTAAATATTACGCCCTACTAAAATACTAAATACTAAATAGAAATACTAAAATATTAAATACCAAATAAAAATATTAAAGTACTAAATACTACGCCCTACTAAAATACTAAATACTAAATAGAAATACTAAAATATTAAATACCAAATAAAAATATTAAAATACTAAATACTACGTCATACTAAAATACTAAATACTAATTTTTCACATAATTCTTCACAAAATTCGTATCCAAAGGAAGAGAAGAAAAGGACACAAATGACCAAAGAAATACCCAAATCTTCTCAAAAAGGAAATTATTTCTCCGAAGTTTTTCGAGCTTCGAGACAGCTGAATAAATACCGAGTCTAATGGAATCGCAGGTTTCGCGACTGAAATTATTAACTCCCTTTATCGAGGAGGAACGAATACGTTCTTAACCTTCGCCGGAGGGCGGAAACGAGCGACTCGGCTTCCGGTGCCGGCGGAAACGTGGAATATGTGCGTTATAGGGGTGAGCCGGTGCATATTAGATTGGCAGAACGATTCGGGGTAACTTATTCCCGATACTGCGCTAAAAGACGTTCTTTCTCAAGGCGATTGTAGTATCGCGGCGATATCTCGTATCAAAACGAGACGAAACGAGCTGAATACGTTCGGGGGAGAAATTTTTACGCGCCGGAGTGGTGTGCGCGGGGTGGCTCGTTTCGCGAAAAAATTATTCATACTCCGATACCGGAATTGAATTTACTAGCACCTGGGCTGTCCTCTTTAAGCAGAAGCAACTGCGGATATTTCCTCTGTTTCTGGATATTTCCACCGAGTTACCTCAAGACGTCGCGGGGGTAGGAGTGATCATAATGTACCCTTATTGTCTTCTCCAGGTTGCTTTCAAACGCCTAGGTATACGGATGTGTAATGATAAAGAAGCTTCGTGCAATGATTCTTATATATTTCCTAGGAAGATGTGTTCCTTCTTCTTCCTCTTTTACCAAACATAGACTGTAGAGAGATGATAAAGTCTTCTCATAAAGGTTTCTCTAAGACAATTTTAGAGACACTGCTTTTCCTTGTTTCAGTGTTGAGATGCATCGAGGAAATGCAGTTGTAGACTGTTTTAAAATAGAAGAGGATCTTTTAGATATTATTACGAGTTACTCTGTGTTCGTTCAAATATTTTGTTTGTGTTGGAGCAAATGACTATAATCGCGACATCTTTGGTTGCTGGTATATAGTACAATTTGTATGTTGAATTAGTAAGGGGACCAGGAAATAATTGAAAAATGGGTAAAATAAAATTCGCCGTATCCCTTTTAACAGAGATTAAAAGGGATTAAAAGGGATTTATTCTGTAAACACTTAAGGGAGCACGACACTGGTCTTGGTGACCACCATGGTCCCACTGAGGAGACAAGGTCACTGATGACCACCATGGTAGTCAAGGTGTTAATCAAGATCGAAGACACCTATATTCAATTTAACCTTGAAATCCTCCCTCACTCCTGTCTTATTCTAAACCAGCGTCCAGTGATAGTAATTTTTAATTTTTAATTTATAAACTAATTTTTTAAAATTGTAAATAATTTTTGAATATATGAACAACTTGAATAAATGGAGAACATTGAACAAAAGACATTAATAATTTGCACTATTGAATTAGAAAGGGGACCAGGGAAAAATTGAAGAATGGATAAAATAAAATTCGCTGTGTCCCTTTTTATAGAGGTTAAAAGGGATTTATTGTATAAGCACTTGAGGGAGCACATCTAACAGGGTACGTTCCTTCTCGACAGTTGACTCAAGATTTTTGGGTTTCCTTCCACAGGGGGAAACTCTACCACTACATCTGGACCCTTTCAGGCCATGTCATAAATTTCTTACGTCTATTCCAACAATATACGTCCTTAACATAATCGGTGTATGTGTGCATATAGAGTTTACTTTCTTGCTACCTTTTTCATGTATGTACTTTTTCCTGTATACATATAATTGCGAATTTTATAAATTATAATTGTGAAATATTCATGGTGGAAACCGTTCTATAAATCTGAGAATTAACCCTTTGCACCCCCTTGGCGAGAGGTGACCCTCAGTCGCCATTTAATCAAATTCTAAAGATGGATGTTAATTAATGTATCAAATTTTTAATTACCCAACGGTGTTTGGAATATCGGAGTAAAATAATTCTACGTCTTAATTTGAATATTTCTTATTTATCGTTTTAAAAATATCGTCGAATTTGTGGTAGAAAGTCTTCAAATTATTATTTTCTTGTAATGAAAAAATTGCCGAGGGTTTAATTGTTTCTCTGCAAAGGGTTAATTCTTTCTCCAAATCGATAACCAAATTATTTATTAAAATAAAAATTCAGAAATTGTCACTTTTAAATACCATATACGAATACCATATACGATATCCAATTCGTGTTATTTGTATAACTTTCCAGCTTTCGTAACTACAGTTTCTCAACTCTCTTGAGTGTATCAGAAAGCAAATTATTTATCTAATTAAATTATTTATCAGAAAGCAATAATTTATTTATCTAATTAAATTATTTATCAGAAAGCAATAATTTATTTATCCAAATAAAAATGTTGAAATTATTCAATGTATTCCCGCATCTACGATATGTAATTCTTGCTCCTCGTGTAACTCAAACCTTACAGGTACAACCCCTAAAACGTCTTACGAATTGCCTCCAATTATTCGTACGAATCGTATCCACGAAGTTATTCAATTACGTCGTAGGAAATGGCTCGTACTTTCCAGAGTGCATTAACTTGTATTAGCTATTTATTTTATTCGCTTCTTCTTACCCTTTAATGTCCTCCCCATCGGATAAGATTTTGCAAAAGTTGCCGGATGCACGCCAATGCGAATCAGGAAATGGATTTGCATTTCGAATTCAGTCACGTTTCCGTAAACTGTAATTCAACCAGATCCAATGTTGCTCATTTAAATTTTCTTAATTCGACCGACTTTAATTCCCCCTCAGAGCAAGATCATTTTCTAAACTTCTCGTTATTTGGAATAACGCAAGCTTGGTGACCCGCAATCGTTGCGACTTTTTAAAGACGCGTACGAATTTCGAGTTTGCTTGGAAATTTTGAGAGACCGTAGGAACGAAGGGTAGAACGTGTAATTTTTAGGTGTGGCGGTGATCTGAAAGTGACGAAGGGAAAAGGAAGGGATGCGTTTCGTCCAGAGCCTGCTAGTGGATTCATCGGTAAGGAGAGTCTACTCTTACCTAGCAGACCCTGTCTTAGGCGAGGTTTTTACGCTTACTAAACGATTGGGAGTGAAGAGTCCTTAAAGGGCAAAGCTTCCGTGCGTGAGGAATCATCAGTTCAATGGAGACGTTCGAGTAGTTAACGCGTTAAGTGTCATCCTGGTCCCCAGGGACCGGTGCTAGACTTTACGTTCGGACCCGGCTCAAACTAGGACCAAAAGGTGCTAACTTTTGGTGTTAAATTCTTCGCCACCTTTGGATCTAACGTTTGGGAATTCCTGTTATAACAATTGATACAGTATTTCCGAGTTTTATTAACACTTAGCCCGCCACCGATGGCCCACTTGACAACCGAATCTAGGCCTAAATGGAACGGCAAGCAAAACAGGCTGGGCACTTAACGTCTTAAACGCCTAAGCCTTTCTATTATTATTTCTTTGCTAGAGTCCTTCGCTGCTAGCAATCCCACAATATGATTGTGGGATTCGGTGATAGACGACAGTCCTAGCTCGCGGAATATTCCGCGCTTGAATACAAATGGGTTAACCATTTGCGCTGGAAAGACGTGTCACGCACGTCGTAATGCTTTTGTCACAGAATCGCCAACGACGTGGTATACACGTCGTTAGGCAATTGTTACAGAAACACTGAACCGTTCTGGCACACGTGTCTGTGAATTTCTTGCCACCGCAAGTGGTTAACGTGTTAAGCAAAGACCTCAATGTTAATCTAAAATAAACATTTTTCCAAACAAAATGCTTCTAAGTTTCTGATCCGTATTCCTTCGTGTCACCCCTACCACACCTCTTACACTTCCAATAAGAATAACGCGAAACTCCGGATATTTTATAAATTAAAATTATATTAGACATCCATAAAATCTAGGAACAATGAATGTTCATTAAACGCAAATTAAAATAGGATAAAGAACTTAAGGGAAGTAGTTCATAATTTTCATAAGAAATGAAATAATAACAGTGAGGAAATTATATCAAAGGCATTTTGATATAAAATCACAAATTTTTTGATTGAAACCGAATTTCTTCGGTTAACAAAACCGAAGAAAGAGCTTCGGCTAACAAAATGTCCTCGTGTAAGAATTTATCGAAGCACGGATTAATACTTCGAAATAAACCAAATATTTATCATACCGTGGTCCAGTAAAGGATACAAGGCAACGCGACGATCAAGGAGAATAACACATACCCCATTTGGGGACGAAGATCGCGCTTGAGAAAATTCCTATGCTAGAAAATTTATGACAACAGCCACGGTAATACACTGATGAAGTATGCCTTTTCAGAAAGTGTGTGTTCCCCGACAATGGTACCATTTAAGAGCAACTAACGGCACGGTATTTATGCTTATGCATCCACGCGCGGGGTTCCAGGGAATTCTTTTAGCACATTTCGGGTGGCACGGAGGGGGTTAAATGTTTAGTACGCGCGAGGAATAAAAAGTACAAAAGGGACATTAAAGCCCGGCGAGGTCCAACGAGAATAAGTATCGCAATGCGGAAAGAGCGCATTCAATACGTTATATTAAAATCTGCTAAACTCGACAACCGCCTTGACGCGACTCTGTTTGCGTATGGTTTCTACAGAAACACCTTTCAACGCGGTTTTAATAATACCTGCCGTTGATTGTGTAACCTCTAGGAAATAAAAGGATCCGATCACTGTGTTAGAACTGCGGAGAGCAGCGGACATTAATGACAATAATGACGTTGCCGACGTAGTTTCGTAATAGCCTCGTGAGATTAATGGTCATGTTAGGGTATAATAGTGACCGTGTGATGTAATTTTGTGGGAATTATAATTGAAATTAATTGCGAAACGATACAGTGAAACTTGGGATGATATATGAAATATATTTTTATGTGGTATAGGAATTATCAGGATATCGCGACCGAAATTAATTATAAAATTATTTCCTGGAATGGTAACGATTGATGAACGATTTTTTAAATTTTTGGCGTAAAAATAAATAAATCGAGTTAAAATCTAAAAGAAAAAGGGAAGAAGGAATACTACTGTAGAAATTTTCTTTATTGGCTTGTTTTTCCTCCAAAATAACTCTGCATCTTCACACATTGACCTGATGACTACTGTGACGACTACTTAACGCTAGATTTACGGAACCCGCCAATTTGACGGAATGGTTGCTCCAACTATACGGTGGTAACAGATTCAGTTAACTTATATTAAGACTATTAGTATAATATATAATTGTTATTAAATTAAACTAATATTTAGAAAAAAAGGCACGTGGTTTCCTTTACCTGTCAATTTGACAGGTGTCCTCAGAAATAGGTAGTCCGTAAACCTAGTGTTAATAACCATTCTCGTAACAGGATAATAACTGCTCTGTAACTCCTCTGTAACTAACTTTGTCTTCCAGAACGGGCCCTTTTTAACCCTTTGCACTCGAGAGGCTCCCTTCAGTCACCATTTGATAAAATTTCGAAGATGGATATTAATTAATATACCAAATTTAAGATAATGTAACGGTATGCAAGGTATAGAAATCAAATAGTTCTACGTGTTAATTATTATAGAATTTCTTATTTACTGCTGGAAAAATATATCGTTAACTTTATAGCAGAAAAACTTTGAACTCCTACTCATCTTTAGCCAAAAAATCGTCGAGTGCAAAGAGTTAAAGAGGAAAACCTCCCTTTACCCCAAGATCAAGGGTAGAGGAGACTCCTCCCTCCGAGTTAGCTCCTCCGAAGGGTTACCTTTGCGGGGACCCTTCCCGAAAGGTGACTGCGACCACGCCATCCTTGGTTTATGAAATTCGGGGTTGCGCGAGGCTACCTCACGTGGCCTGGGTCCGACCCCCTACGGCCCATCTGACAGCCAGATACTAACCTCGAAGTCCTCTAGATCCGAGTTCCAAACGAGGACACTCCACCCTAATAAACGAGTGTCCCTCATTTACCATTCCTACACTACTGTTCCACTATTAGAGGGTAAAACAATTCGTCGAATATTCTCCAAACACGAGTCACTTCGAGCCACCCCTTTGTCATCCTTTGTCATCCCTTTGCCACCCCTTAGCATATTTCACGCGAATTCCCAAGAGCCGAGTTAACCGGAGTAACGAGTAGCAATGAACGCAAAGAGAGCAGCACGTTCTCGTAAACTATACGTCAGAATTCGCGAGGAATTCCGATACAGTTGAAGGCAACAAAGCTGCTCTTCCATTACACGCTGGATTTCGCAATTCCTTGGAAAAGGGAGAATGCCGTTAACACTGGCGGAAGGGGGCTGAGTCTAGGCGGGGAAGGGTGAACGTAGATCATGGGGGATGGGGATATTTTATCGGGCTGTCCGTCGCATTCCCCCTAAAGCGATTTAGATTACCTATTCCGGATTTCTGGCGGAGCCAGCATTACCGGAAGCTTTCTTGGTCTACTTGCACGCCCGACCGAAAGCAGATTACCGCTGAAAATGCTTTTTCGTCCCGACCGCGTCAACGGTGGCCAATAAAACTTGCAACCAGGCGAGCAGCAGCGGCGGCAACAAAACGAGCGACGACTAGTGAGAAAGGAAAGTGGAAAAAGGAGGAGCAAGAGTTACGGGGTTGGTTGAGGGATGCAAGAACGAGGACGACGCTGGTAAATGGGCTAGGACAAATATTATACCCACGAAAGTTGCTTAACCCTGTATAAATAGAATTTCACTTTGTTTTCCGGAGAGGAAGGACTGTGATTAATCGCAGCGTTTTATTTCCATTGGAAATCTGAATTAGGTGAGAATTACTGTGGAAAGTCAGTTCGATTCGGAGTAGCTGGAATACGAAGTTATTTCAAATTAACTTTTCAGATGTAGAATGACGGTTGCCAGTCTAGTTTCTGACAGTTGAGTTTTCCTATTATTAGGTTGATAGGCAAATAATTTTATCTTGCTTCTTTTCCATCTCTAATTAAATAACCTAAATAAAACGTAAATCATCACCACATACAAAAGATTTATTATCAAGATATAGAGCGGGATCAGCGCTTTCAAACGATACATAACATAACCACATTTACAATTTGTTCCAATATCAAGCTACAAAAATCGAAAATACGATAAACAAAATTATTTTTCTACCAACCTAATTGTTAACGCGTTCGACGTGTGGCGCCCGTGTTAATCGATAACGACCCGAACTGCTGCTGCGAACCGACATGACTGGAACGCTACTCAGTGAAATAGTGTTATTTGTGATCCTGTGATTGAACCCCCGTGCCCCCCTCATGTGCTTATGCCTTGTCGAGGTGAGGGTGCTCGATTGCTCAATCGCTAAATAAGCTATTCCTGATTTCTCATACGCGTTCCCATATGCTTCCGAACTTATACCTTGCTCGCGAGTATTACATAAATAAGAGAGGAAAATTTTATTGAATTGTTATAGTCATTACAATTCTAATAAGTTTTGACTGAAAAATTCAATTTTATTGACATTTGCTACTAATATCGTGGCGAGCTAATTTTTTTACATAAATAAGAGAGGAAAATCCTATTGAATTGTGACCTAGGACAGTGCGGTCCTAGGGCCGCATCGACTAATATCGTGGTGAGCTAATTTTTTTACATAAATAAGAGAGGAAAATCCTATTGAATTGTGACCTAGGACAGTGCAGTCCTAGGGCCGCGACACTAATATACAACAAGGTATTACGTTTATTTAATATAAACAAAACATTAATTGCGTAAATAAGAGCATGTTATTATTAAGTGTATCATAGGCTGCGTTATATCGTTTTATATTGTATTGTGGTTCTAGTGGTTATATGATATTTTATATAATGCAACTAAATTAGTTAAATATTTGCATAGTTAGAATAAGTTGAAAGAATTAATATTACAGATTGTTATATATCTATTAATTAGCATTAACAATTAGTTATAAAGAGAATGCATAGATAAGCAATATGTATGGAGAACGAGAAGAGATGAATCCTTGTAATCCAATAGGAAAACAATAAACATCTATCTATCTATCTATCTATCTAATATGAACCAAACATAAAGATTTAAGTTCCTGCTTATTATCAAGGAAAAAGTAATCGAGTTTGACCAAATTTGAACCAAAAATAAAGATTTAAGTTCCTGCTTACTATCCAGGAAAAACTGATCGAGTTTGACCAAAACATTTTTACCAGTGATAGTAGTACCGTGTCCAGTGGTATATCGATGGGAAATAATGTTCGAAAGACATAAACAAAAAAAATATAACACTTTTAAATCGTATTGCACCAGAATTGTCGGATTTTGGGGTATAATAAAATGTACAAAGTGTTTATGTGACTGACGGTGCAACCAAAAATGGGACGTGATTCTACGTGAAAATATAAACGGAAAATGTGAAACAAATTTTTTTCGTACGAGGCTCCATTGTCGAGAAAATAAAGCTTAAATATTCGATGGTTTGCTATTGTTGTATATAGTCGCATCGTTAAATTAATAGCCACTGACTGTTAAAAATTATATTGTATTGAGATGGTGGAACTAACGCGAAGCTATTTAACACGTTGAAAATATGTAAAGACGTTTTGGAGTGGGGATGGTACTCTACATCTGCGGAGGATCCGCTAGGTGGAGCAACAATTAGGTGCGCGTGCCCCACGAAATACTTTATTTCACTTATTTCGAAAACCGGGACTCGTACGAAAAAATGTTATTCCACATTTTCGACGTATTTTTTCGCGTAGAATCGTCTCTTATTTTTTTTAGATTTTTGTCTTACGAGATACTCTGTATATCAGGCTCTCGTTTTCACCCCATTTCCTCTTATATATAACCACATTTCTGTGTAAACAATAATTTTATCGATAGCTGCCTATTTTCAATCGATGCAGGAATAAATTATGCGAAACCTGTCATTTTGACCTGATTTGTAATATTAGTTTTCAATGATTGGAATTTACGATTCATCGCTATTTTTATTCGCGATTAAATTTGAATATACGAATTTCAATTGCGAGGGAATTTGTTTTCAGGAACAGCTTTTATTTTCATGCACCGGTAGTTGGTGCTGAAATAAAACATTTTATCGGGGCGTCTTCGCGTTTAAATGGTCACGGTAAAGCGGAATTTCTAAGAAAATTCGCGACCAGCGTCGAAATCGTAAAATAAAACCGCCATTTTCACTGGCCACGGGAGAATATAGAAATAGATATCAGGAAGCATAAAAGGATTACAACGTTAAGCAAAATACAAGGAGCGATAAAGTTTCGAATTGAGTCGCATGATAAAATCGAACTATAGTTTAAGAAATATACGTACGCTTGGCATTTCCTTATTTCGCGTCAGTATTGCCCACGTCGCATGCACATTTGCACATTTCCACCCTTTCTCTTTTCTTTCTTTTCTCGCTTTCTTTATCGTCGTTATTTATGACGATAATCGGTAATTTTTGGAAATGCTCTGTTTCGCACGATCTTCGTATTCTCCGCGGATATTTCGACGAAATTATCGAGTTTTAATAATGAGTAATTGAACATTATGTAATGAACGATTTATTTCGCGTTGTATGGAATACCAATGAATAATGTATTTTACATTTGTTCCCGTAATTCAAGCCCCAGCGAAGTTGACCGTCCCGAACGAATAACAATTTGTCATAATAACGATATAAATTAGTTATCCCTTTTGAGGAGTCTGCAGCAAATAGGATTATTTATTTGTTACACTGCACCCGGAAATTTGTTGTAGCAGTCGGTGCCGATAATTAAGCATGGTCATAAATAACGCTGATTATTTTCCAACCATCCCAGACTTCACCATTTACCTGTTCAAGTTTTCCATGGGGTATCCTCCCGTAATTCCAATTTCTTGTTCGATTAACCAGTTAACTGTGGCGCCCCCTTTTGAGAGCGCGCATCTATAGGTGTCGCGAAAATCGAGCGACGACGAGTATACTCGTCGATCACAGAGTAAGTGTCGCTGTTAAAATATTGGATCAAAAAGATGAGTTTATTTTATAAAATTGACAATTTTATTACTGATATTTACTTATTTGGTTAACATCTATTCTCTTATTGGTTAGTTTTTATGGATATCTATGAATTTTAGTGACCGTCAAAAAATAGCTAGGTAACTTCGGGCCAGCAGCCATCAATGGGCTCAGCACCTGGTCAGCGTCACGCATTTGTCCCGTGGTGGATCATCCCTGAAGGAACCCTGTCATAAATCAGCTTTCCGACTTTTGCTTTTGCCCCTTTACGCTACCATCTAAGAAACGTTATCATCGCACATAAATAAATTCGTTATGCGAACTGATAAACTGTTTCAGCCGATGCATACGATCATCTAAGAAACGTTATCATCGCGCATAAATAAATTCGTTATGCGAACTGATAAGCTGTTTCAGACGGTGCATACCGGGACGCACGAGTTCGTCTCAAATTATTCATATTTTTTATTTGTTTGTTTTATTCCGGCCTGGCCTCAAAATATTCTAAACATCTTGAAATTTGAGAATATGTTTTATTTTTCACAAAAATTACTATTTAAATAGCCAATGGTCGCTACTTTTCACGCATGACGAGTATACTCGTCGTGACATAAAATCCTGCCGCTTCTCCATGACGAGTATTCTCGTCAATCACAGCTAACTGATTAATTTATTCTCTTGAAATATATTTTTGCAACATTTCACGGTGTCTGGATTTACGACACGGTTGTCTGACATGTCTGATAATATATATCATGCTTGGAAAGGTTTTATCATAGTTAATGTTCTTGGTTCGAGCAAGCTAGACGTGAGGGCTTAGAAAGTTTATGGTTGCAAAAACTTTACATTCCTGCAGTCTGTATGTATTTTTGAGATCTTGCTATTATGCTGTAGATAACAATAGATGTGTCGTAAAGCGAAAACAGCACAGACTGTTAGGGAACAAAGATATTTCTCTGTTCCGACTCCCTTGGCATGACTAGCAGCCTCACTTTGTGAACCCTGCAGTCGTCTTGGGAATCAGAGTGGCTGGGTATCTAGAAGAGCTATTCAGAAGCGTAAGCTGTCTGCTAATTAACTCTCATTGACTGCACTTTTGCCGAAGAGGCAAAGAAAATTAAATATAAGTCGAGGTAACAAAAATAACCACAGCGTGGTCGACAATTTCACTAGGCTATTGCATCTTATTAACTCGAGTAAATATATATTCACGTGTGTTTCTCACGATGTTTCGAATCCAGTTTCCAACATCAGTTGGACTCCAGGCTCCTCATTCTTTTGTTTCGTTAAACGTAACTACCAACTCTAAGTTGATAACAAGGAACTGCTTCGATTGCTCAGAAAGCTTCTCAAACCTTCGTGTTAACGAAGGTAATTAGTAACTTTAAGTTCGCGGCAAGGAACTGTATCGATCGCAAGGAAGCTTCTCATATTTTTATTCCAATTAAGAAATTTCTGTATCACTGGGAAACCCAAGTTGACAACGCAACATCGTGTCCATTACTTAAAGATTTAAAATTTCAAAATCAGCAATCGTAATTGATAATCCTAAGATTACACGATTCTCAAACCTTCTAGTGGTGATCATTATTTTCATAGCACTGGTGGCAACGCAATGTCAAATTGACTTTCTATCATTAATGGTGACTTAATCTCAAATTAACTCCGTATCGGTAATAGTGACGTGAAGTCAATTTGATGTATCCTTAGATGAAGGTATATTTTGATTTCAACTCATTACTATTGATAAAGAGTCAATTTCACTGCAAGTCACCACTATTGGTAGGGAGCCAATTTGTCTTCAAGTCACTGCTATTGATAAGGAATTAATTTCACTTTGAGTCACCATTATTGGTAGGGAGTTAATTTGACTTCAAGTCACCTCTATTGAAAGGGAGTCAATTTGACTTCAAGTCACTGCTATTGTTAAATAATTAATTTCACTTCGAGTCACCACTATTGGTAGGGAGTCATTTGACTTCAAGTCACTGCTATTGGTAAATTAGGAATTCATTTCACTTTGAGTCACTACTATAGGTAGGAAGTCAATTTGACTCCAAGTCACCTCTATTGATAGAGAGTCAATTGTACTCCAAGTCACTGCCATTGGTAAATTAGAAATTAATTTCACTTTGAGTCACCACTATTGGTAGGAAGTCAATTTAACTTCAAGTCACCTCTATTGATAGGGAGTCAATTTGACTTCAAATCACTGCTATTAATAGAGAATTAATTTCACTTTGAGTCACCACTATTGGTAGGGAGTCAATTTGACTTCAAGTCACTGCTATTGGTAAATTAGAAATTAATTTCACTTTGAGTTACCACTATTGGTAGGAAGTCAATTTCATTTCAAGTCATCACTATTGATAGGGTGTCAATTTGACTTCAAGTCACTGCTATTAATAGAGAATTGATTTCACTTTGAGTCACCACTATTGGTAGGGAGTCAATTTGACTTGAAGTCATTACTATTGTTATGATACGTAATTAATCTGACGTACATCACCACTAGTATTAGTAGCCAATTTGACATACGTCATTCTAAGATTAAGTTACCTAATAATCTACAATTTTCCACAAAAATTATATCAATATACAACAAATATTATTCAAATAAAACGCCAACTGATTTCACTGTCAGGACGAGTGACTGCAAAAATCCCCGATCAACGAAAATTCCGTAATTCGTGCCTCAACCCCTCTCGCATTATCCAATAATTCACTTTTCCTACAAGTCTAGCGAGCATCCGTCCCAGCAACAGGAGCGAAATAATTCGAACGACTCTCCACACTCGATAATCGAAAGTCCATTTTCAATTACTGTTGTACGCGAATTCCCGGGCCGTTATCGTGGGAACCGGAATTCTTTCGCGCATCGCGCGGGAACCAGGAATTCCAGTGGGAAGGGAAACCAAAAGGGTCAGCGTGGCAAACATTTATCTGGGTCAGCCGAACTAGCAACTCGAACAAGGAAAGCCGCAGGGTTGCATCGAACGGAATTCCAGCCGCTTTCTGACAAGATGAGAAAATCGTTCGGGGTCGCTCGTAAAACGGGGACATATCGTCTTCGCTATCCGTAAGCTTCGCTAAAGCGATTTGGATTACCCTGTTCTATCTTACCGACCGAGCTGCAGGATAATTTTGCTTTTCGCGTTTCGCTTCGACCTGATCGCGTTCCACGCGTTTGCCAATGGTGCATTAGCCCCATCAGGGGTGTAGCAGAACATCGGGGAGATTTATCATGGCGCTTTTATTATGAGTAATACGCGTCACTCGATGTTTCGCGTTACCTGCAACGGATGTATTTTTGTTATACCTGTGATGTATGGAATATTCTTTTTTATTTTTCGGTTATTTTTTCTTTTTTTTTTTTTTTTTTTTTTTTTTTTTTTTTTTTTTTTTTTTTTTTTTTTTTTTTTTTTTTTTTTTTTTGTTGCATATTCAACGTGTTTGCAGGTATTTTTTATTCGAGAATATTCCCGGGTTAAGACGACGCTTGCGAGACTTTGTAATTGATGTGTATCATGATTATGCATGGGCGGAAAGGAACATGCAGGAATATGTCGAGATTGTGAACGTAAAGTTTGCGGTATTCGTTCATATCTCGTTGTGTATTTTATGTGTTTGTACGTACGGATTTGCTGTTCGATTTGTTTCTGTATAGGGACCGCAGTGGGGAAACGTGAGAAGTCACGTTTTTCGATTTTTATAGGGTTGAAATTTTAAAACACAATACGCTCTGAAGTAATTCCATTTGACCGAGGCTGTGTTTTTATTTGGTTTTCGGATTCACTGTATTTTCGTTGTCCTGTTCAGCGTTCCAAAAATATTGATAGTTATGTCGTTAGTTTTCTGACAAAATTTTGGGGATTTATCAAATGTTTTTTGGACGGTTCGTATCTCTGGATCTAATCAACTGTCATGCCCATTTTTATTAAATAAATAAGTTAAAATATTTCTTTTGGTCATCGAGTTACCTTTTGGTCATTAGACAATCGTCAAACATAAATTTATCATATTTCTTCTCTATATAATAATTTTCGTCTTTTCTTTTGCCATTCGCTCTTCTTTTGCTGTTTTCTTTATAAGGAAATTAATTTCCCAGAAGTAATTGTAAATAAAGAACAAACGCCGTTTGTTTCGCTTCACAGACTACTCATTTTTCTCTGAAAAATCTCTATATTACACTCTTCAAACTGAAATTACTCAGCGCCAAGTTTAACTCATTGTTCATACAACATTACACTGGAACTTTTAACGTTATCAATCTTCCAGCATCCACTCCCGCTTTCTTTCCTTGCACGTTACACCAAACTCGAAAAAGATATCTCAATTTCCTCGGGAGAAACCTAAAATACATTCTCGGAATTCCCAAGAATACAATAACCATCCAACGAATAAAGTCGACCCATGCAACACAACACCCGCTTCACCTTATTTCACAGAACCACCGCACCAAAAACTTCTGCCTGTATTCATACGCAAACTTGAAAACGTCGCTCGTTTCTCCCGAAAAATTGTAATACCTACAAGCTGCTACACACTTCCTTCTCGCAGCTTTTTACGTAGAAATTGTCATAGGAAGTATATTTTATGCGAAAAGCACGAAATAAGTACTCGAAACTGCGCCGCTAGCCTCATGCGCCTCACTAGCGCCACCGCGGTCATTAACTACCGTCGTCGCGGCGAAGGCTTACCCTGGCTAGTAGGTTTCTCTCCTAACTCTGATCGTTAACTAGTTACTACAAACCTAGGTCATCGCGACGCTAGGAAAGCAACTTCCCAATTTAGGCTAAGAAACAATCGCTCTCAACATCCATCGATATCCACGATCCTCGTTCACGCGACTATCTTGCGTCCTGGGTCTATCTGTTCTTCCTCTCTATCACCTGGAAGAGCTTCCTATTCCAAATATCTCTCTCTCACACGTCTATCCCTGAAGATACTCCTCAAACCCTCTTTCTCCGCTGCACACGGGTACCATCATTCCCACGCTAAAGACGAAAATAGAAGGAAACCATAAAGCACTCGAACAACCATTCTTCTGCCTTCTCAGCACCCAGTTCCGAACGGTTCGCTTAACTACAGCCGCGCTTGTACCGATACTCCTCCACTTTCCACCTATTCCTCCCGAACATTTAACATAAATTTCCTAACCGCGCATCATCAAGGCATCCACGCGAACGCGAATGCCCGGCCGCGCACTTAATCTCGCGAGTTCGCCTCGATACGGCGGGAATTTCAGGTCCAGGAAATATTTCTGAAGCATGCGCGGGCATTTATCACGCGAGCACACCTTCGAGACGATTGCGCCGTATTCTCCCCAGGAAATTTGATGGCAAGATACCGCGCAGGAGGTGTACAAAAGGAGGACATGACTCGCTCGATACGCGAGTTTCATGACCGTCTGTATGTTTTATTTATTACGTTTGATAGATCATTTATCTCTCTGGCTGTGCTCGTCTCCTCGCCTTTTCTCCCGTCATCCCAACGGCCGCTGTGCAATTGAAATGTCGCGAGTCAAACCTGCTGGGTGCCGA
Organism: Eufriesea mexicana; assembly: GCF_001483705.2. NCBI lineage: Eukaryota > Metazoa > Arthropoda > Insecta > Hymenoptera > Apidae > Eufriesea > Eufriesea mexicana. Next base: position 54,655 of record NW_016908886.1, on the reverse strand, counting down.
GTCGGTGTCATCTTTTGTGCAGCCTGTGAAACTGATACAGCAGCTCGTGGCACCGTGGCGACCATTTTGTGCTAACCACCGGAGGGATTCGAGGGAGTTCGAGGTTTACCGAAAATGTTCAATTAGTCCTCTGCTTCTTACTGTGCGTTGCAGTGAAGGAGCCTGTCTTTTCGGTACAGGGCCAAGGGGAGTATTCATGCACACTCGTAGTTCCTGCTCTTCTATGACACTAGCTTCAGGTTTGGTAATATTATACGTTGACATAGGCGTAAGATATCCCTAAAATTCCTATACTCGAATAATACATTACAAGCCTCCAAACATGAGAGTAATACTGCACGAGCAAAATATGATTATTTTCACTTATACTGCATAGACATCGAACACATATTTAATAGATGTGAAGGGATGTCGAGGATATTAAAGAGCGAAGGCACTATTTCGTGTCACGACAAGCTTTATTACGCAAAGGGAATTGGTACTGAGGAGACTAGTCAGCCGTGAGGATATAAACACGCTATGCCTTCTTTTCTCGAACGCGCAATACTCTGCGATGGCGTTAGAATGGAAGGGTCGTGAGGTTAGTGGGGATTCAGTCCTACGTTTTGCTCAGCAGACTTCTCGTCTGCAACGCATAGTATACAGTACTGCACGACTGTAGTCTGGACTTTAGTCCATTTCAACGTAAACTGTCACGCCTAACAATTCTCAACGTTGGTATTTAGGATAGCCACTTATCGTGGAGTTTGTTGTAGTGACAACTTTATGGCTTCCGCGCAAAGAGCCCGGGCTGAAGGTGTAAGTCATGGTCTTCGGATTCTACGAGTGACGCTGATTGGATTGTGACATAGTTATGTAATATCTATATACATATATAATGTAGTTTAAATAAGATTCAACAGAGATAGGAGTTGGTTGAACAGAGTGATGTATATATATAAACACCACACAAGTCAATTCTAAACGACTCTCCTCAACACTACCAAGCTTTCCAATTCTTTTTCAAAAGAATCGTTTCTCGCTTTTAATAACTGTCCTCAAAACTACCCCCACCCTTACGATCATCAAAAATATTGCAAACCTATCAGTTGACAGTTCGTCGGTGAATATTTTCCTGATGGGTCTAATTTTCGTCCTGAAATTCACTGTCTCTCGCTTTCTCTTCCATGCTCCTCCGTTTAGGTTAAATTTACGATACAATATGTCAAATATAGAAAAAGATATATAAAACGACATAGGGAACCTAACCTAACTTAGCCTGCAACATTGAAACGTTTCAGTTTATTCTCGGCGATGCGGAGTCAAGTTCTCGATGAGGAGTCTTTGACTCCTTTAACCAAACGCACTTTGACCTATCAGCCAAACAAAATGGCCGACGACACCGAGGTTTTGTAAATTTATTTGGTTTAAAATTAAATAAGCAGTCATCGGTATTCCGATCACAACTGGTCCTCGAATGCAACCCCTAAATATATTACAGTTATATATCTTGTAACTTTTGCAACTTTTTAATACGAAAATCGTATAGATCGAAGTTAGAGGTATTTCGTTCTCGAAGATAGAGGCAAAGAGGGTTCCGTTGGAATTATAAGAGAGATTTGAAGTCTCCGGGTAAGTCGAATTTGAATCGCGGTTGATGGCCAGGACAAAGGCCTCGAAACGACCGAGGAACGAACTCGATTCGACGAACTCTGGCTCGCTGACGCGATTTTTATGTCCGTGGTGCAGCGCCACTGAATATTTATTCATAATCAAGAGGATCGACGGAGATGATGGATGGCGGACGGTGTTCGGTTTGACTCGGCTCGAGGCCGCTTGTTCCAGGCGTTTGCGGAACTTACGTCGAGTGAAATGAATTATGTAACCGCCTTCTTTTATATCTCGTTACGATAATGAGAGATTTGCGTCGGCCATTCTAGGTTTGTTGAAAGTTGGATTTAGTTCAGCATTGTTATGACTTCGTTCCTCGCGAATAAGGATTACGTAGCTCACTGTTTTACCTCCTCTTTAATTTCCGTTTCTCTTCGACAAATTTTTGTTCTCCGTTAACACTGAACTTACTACCTCCTAAATTTCCGTTTTTAAATTTTCATCAAAAATTGGGTATTTGACTTATCTTCCCGATCCCTCGTCTTCGCCATTTTTCTTTCGATATATATAAATATGTAGAATAATTTTTCCAATGTTATTGGAAATTATTTAATTTTTAAGGTCCTACTTCTTCATTCCCTGGTTATTTAATCGTGTTAGGTTTAATTAGTGTTAATCATTTTTTCTAGTGTCTATTATTTCTCTAATTTTCTGTTCCCAATGGAATAAAAATTTTTGATAAGACGCAATTCTAAAACAATTTTTTAAACAACCAATGACATCGAGTATCGCTTAATTATCGTATCAATGTTTTATTATATTATTACTCGATCGATAAATAAATTTTTGTAATTAACACTCGTGGTAAATACGTGTATAAAAATTTCGTTACCAAAGAGTTATTTACCAATTTTATTAAAAATATCGACTAAAAATATTCGAGAATTTTAATAAAAAAATTCTTTAGTCAAACTAGTACTATTTCATATCGAGTATCACTTAATTATCGTATCAGTATATTACTAAAATATATTAGTGCTCGATCGATAAATAGATTTTTGTAATTAACAATCGTGGTAAGTATTCCATAAATCTTCTTTCATTATCAAAGAGGTATTTAACAATTTTACTAAAAACATCGACTAAAAATATTCGAGAATTTTAATAAGAAAATTCTCTAGTAAAACTAGTACTATTTTATATCATAATACCAATACTATTGTATTCCATCTACTTTTATCGTTCCTCGTACACATGTTTTCCGGAAAGGACAGAAAATCTCCATTTCACGGGAAATCCGAGACAACGGAGGTGGCAAGGAACCAACAAACAATCTGCTAAAGCGAAAGAATTATTTACCAGTGCAATGCAGATTCGAGGGACTTCGATTTTTAAACACTCGCCACCGTGGAACGGGCAAGTAGCTTGTTCGATAAATTGGAAACCAGTGGCGTCCTTTCCCACGGGGAATAAATTCAATTGTTAAATTCTTTGTCCGCTTCACCGCCAGCTATCTTCCGCCGTGGCACGATATACGAAATTAACGTGTAAAACCGAGAGATAATCGTCGAATGAAAAAGGAAAAGGATGCTTTTAGCACGAAAATTATCAAAGTGTCTCAATGTTTCTTGAAAGTACATAAATATACATAAATTCTCAGCGTTTATACCACTGACCCATCCCCATAAAATGCCATTAATTTATGCGCGATGAATATGCATTAATTTATGCACTATGCCTTTTTATATTATTTCTTGCATTATTTTTTGAAAAATGACATCGACTTTGCAGGCAGAGGATTTTTGTCAATATCTTCGTAGCACTAATTTTTGAAAACCAAATTTTATTTATATATTTTTGCGATATATTTTTGCCAAGATATACCAAGCCGAAGTTATTGGAATAATTCTGAAAATTATAGACTCCGCTGACATTTTATCACGCACTGTACCTGATTTCGTCGGAAAATCGTTTACAACGATTCTACGTCGGATATGAATGTAATATCGGCTGCCAGCGAACATTATAATTACCGTATTGCGTCGAAAAATAATATCTATCATCGCGAGTGCAACGCGCGCGTTGTTGGAATGAGGATAATTGAAATAGGAAATCGCTGAGGGAGGAAGATTTAAATCTCTTGTTTAATTGAACTCATTTTGATCGCGGGCAATTTTGAGCTCGCATTTGTTTCGCAAATTGCGTCCGACGTTGCGCTCGTATTTTCGGCTGGAATTGAAGGACCATCGGTTTCCGCTGTTTCGGCGTTTCTCTGAATTTTTTTTTTTTGTAATATTTTATACATCTGTCAGGATTTCGAGAAAGAAAGAGCCGGTCGTGTAAGCTTTCAGTGAATGGGAAATAATTTTAATCGGCGGGAATGAAATGTTGTATGTGGAATACGATGATTTTATGGAGATTGGAGAGAGAGTTATGGATTGAAAACGTTTCGGGAGTCAGGTGAAAACGCGAGTTATTCGTTTACCAAGTTGGTCAATTTCGCGAAAGCGAAAGGGATTTAGGATTAGTATTAAAGATATCTCATAACTGAGTGCGAGATAGCCGCGAGCCCATTCGAGATATTCATACTTGGCCCGAGATTAAGGCCACGAGTCAGACTCGAGATATTCGTGTTTAGCCTGAAATGTCGATAACGAGTCAGACTCGTGATATTCGTCTTTGGTCCGAAATATCGATCACGAGTAAGACTCGTGATATTCATGTTTGGTCAGAAATGTTGATAATGAGTCAGACTCGTGATATTCATGTTTGACATGAAATTAAACAACGAGCCTACCTCGTGATATTTAAGTCTGACCTAGAATTTTCATCACGAGTCAGACTCGTGAAAATAGTGTAAGGGGTTAACTAGAGATATTCATGTTTGGCCTGAAATTTCGATAACGAATAAGACTCGTGATATTCGTGTTTGGCCCGAAACATCGATCACGAGTCAGACTCGTGATATCCACGTTTGGCTTGAAAGTAAACAACGAGCCTAACTCGTGATATCCACGTTTGGCTTGAAAGTAAACAACGAGCCTAACTCGTGATATTCAAGTTTGACCAAAAATTTGCATCACGAGTCAGACTCGTGAAAATAGTGCAAGGGGTTAACTCCGTTGACATTCTCTTGATCACAGGCAGTTAGTCCGTTGACATTCCTTTGATAACAGGCAGTGACCAATGATCTTTGTCACCGTTTTTTGCCAATAGTGGTCACTGCCTGTGATCAAGGGAGTGTCAACGGAGATAATCAGCCGTGAGGATGTAAACGTGCCTTCTTTCATCGAACACACTATACTTCACTCAGGACGTATTCCTAAACTCCCTTGATCAAGTGCCTTATATAATGTATCTTGGATAAACTGGACGTCTATTCAATGTGATATTTATTTGACTCTTAGAGTCATTGTCAATGAAAGAATTCGTGAACGAATTATTGCAAACAGGATTAATGTTCGTATTGAACATTTAGTTCGCTCAAACTGTACAAAAAATTCCTTGAAAGGAGTAAAGAAGACTGATGAAAGGTCCAGGGAAGAAGCAAGGGGTGGATGAATTTTCGCTATTGATCTTGTTGCATGCTACCCTGTCAGATCCATGCCTTAGACATCAATGTGTGCTATTGTGATGACTCACTAGTTGGATACTGGGTGGGCTCGAGGTGGGTATTATGTGCCTGCTAAGTGGATATTAGGTAGATAATACATGGGTACTGTGTGAGTTCTGAAAGGACACTAGGTAGGTATTAGGTGGGTACGAGGTTGGAAGATATGTTCGTAGAAAAGGGATGGTTAACAGGGACTTCCGAAAATTCTACTTTAGCGTGCATTCTACTGCTAATAAAAGATAAGAGGATTGCCAGGAACATAGTTGGAGCTAATCGAGGGTTCGTTGGACAAACAACATGGGTGAACGATGAGAGTGGGAGAGTTTATAGACTTCTACATCGACGCAAAGCGTATATTAGAAATCCTTATAATTTGGTCAGCCAGAAAGTCATTAATGATGTTGATATATTTATTAACTCCTTGCATTTATTCTCCTCTGAGAATTTTTCAAATCAATAAACTCACGAAAATTTATTGAAGATGAAGATTCTGCTTTGCAAAAGAAGATTAATTAGATTTGTTAATTTATTTTAACAGTAGCCTTCTTTTATCATTATTATTCCACACTTGACAATGAAAAGAGAATCATATAACCAAGATTATGAATTATGAACAGTCTCATAATGACATCAATAGAATGTACATGATTAATTTATTATAACATTCGTTTTTCTCATTAATCGAGGGTTCGTTGGACAAACAACATGGGTGAACGATGAGAGTGGGAGAGTTTATAGACTTCTACATCGACGCAAAGCGTATATTAGAAATCCTTATAATTTGGTCAGCCAGAAAGTCATTAATGATGTTGATATATTTATTAACTCCTTGCATTTATTCTCCTCTGAGAATTTTTCAAGTCAATAAACTCACGAAAATTTATTGAAGATGAAGATTCTGCTTTGCAAAAGAAGATTAATTAGATTTGTTAATTTATTTTAACAGTAGCCTTCATTTATCATTATTATTCCACCCTTGACAATGAAAAGAGAATCATATAACCAAGATTATGAATTATGAACAGTCTTATAATGACATCAATAGAATGTACATGATTAATTTATTATAATATCCGTTTTTCTCTTCTTACGATCATCAAAAATATTGCAAACCTATCAGTTGACAGTTCGTCGGTGAATATTTTCCTGATGGGTCTAATTTTCGTCCTGAAATTCACTGTCTCTCGCTTTCTCTTCCATGCTCCTCCGTTTAGGTTAAATTTACGATACAATATGTCAAATATAGAAAAAGATATATAAAACGACATAGGGAACCTAACCTAACTTAGCCTGCAACATTGAAACGTTTCAGTTTATTCTCGGCGATGCGGAGTCAAGTTCTCGATGAGGAGTCTTTGACTCCTTTAACCAAACGCACTTTGACCTATCAGCCAAACAAAATGGCCGACGACACCGAGGTTTTGTAAATTTATTTGGTTTAAAATTAAATAAGCAGTCATCGGTATTCCGATCACAACTGGTCCTCGAATGCAACCCCTAAATATATTACAGTTATATATCTTGTAACTTTTGCAACTTTTTAATACGAAAATCGTATAGATCGAAGTTAGAGGTATTTCGTTCTCGAAGATAGAGGCAAAGAGGGTTCCGTTGGAATTATAAGAGAGATTTGAAGTCTCCGGGTAAGTCGAATTTGAATCGCGGTTGATGGCCAGGACAAAGGCCTCGAAACGACCGAGGAACGAACTCGATTCGACGAACTCTGGCTCGCTGACGCGATTTTTATGTCCGTGGTGCAGCGCCACTGAATATTTATTCATAATCAAGAGGATCGACGGAGATGATGGATGGCGGACGGTGTTCGGTTTGACTCGGCTCGAGGCCGCTTGTTCCAGGCGTTTGCGGAACTTACGTCGAGTGAAATGAATTATGTAACCGCCTTCTTTTATATCTCGTTACGATAATGAGAGATTTGCGTCGGCCATTCTAGGTTTGTTGAAAGTTGGATTTAGTTCAGCATTGTTATGACTTCGTTCCTCGCGAATAAGGATTACGTAGCTCACTGTTTTACCTCCTCTTTAATTTCCGTTTCTCTTCGACAAATTTTTGTTCTCCGTTAACACTGAACTTACTACCTCCTAAATTTCCGTTTTTAAATTTTCATCAAAAATTGGGTATTTGACTTATCTTCCCGATCCCTCGTCTTCGCCATTTTTCTTTCGATATATATAAATATGTAGAATAATTTTTCCAATGTTATTGGAAATTATTTAATTTTTAAGGTCCTACTTCTTCATTCCCTGGTTATTTAATCGTGTTAGGTTTAATTAGTGTTAATCATTTTTTCTAGTGTCTATTATTTCTCTAATTTTCTGTTCCCAATGGAATAAAAATTTTTGATAAGACGCAATTCTAAAACAATTTTTTAAACAACCAATGACATCGAGTATCGCTTAATTATCGTATCAATGTTTTATTATATTATTACTCGATCGATAAATAAATTTTTGTAATTAACACTCGTGGTAAATACGTGTATAAAAATTTCGTTACCAAAGAGTTATTTACCAATTTTATTAAAAATATCGACTAAAAATATTCGAGAATTTTAATAAAAAAATTCTTTAGTCAAACTAGTACTATTTCATATCGAGTATCACTTAATTATCGTATCAGTATATTACTAAAATATATTAGTGCTCGATCGATAAATAGATTTTTGTAATTAACAATCGTGGTAAGTATTCCATAAATCTTCTTTCATTATCAAAGAGGTATTTAACAATTTTACTAAAAACATCGACTAAAAATATTCGAGAATTTTAATAAGAAAATTCTCTAGTAAAACTAGTACTATTTTATATCATAATACCAATACTATTGTATTCCATCTACTTTTATCGTTCCTCGTACACATGTTTTCCGGAAAGGACAGAAAATCTCCATTTCACGGGAAATCCGAGACAACGGAGGTGGCAAGGAACCAACAAACAATCTGCTAAAGCGAAAGAATTATTTACCAGTGCAATGCAGATTCGAGGGACTTCGATTTTTAAACACTCGCCACCGTGGAACGGGCAAGTAGCTTGTTCGATAAATTGGAAACCAGTGGCGTCCTTTCCCACGGGGAATAAATTCAATTGTTAAATTCTTTGTCCGCTTCACCGCCAGCTATCTTCCGCCGTGGCACGATATACGAAATTAACGTGTAAAACCGAGAGATAATCGTCGAATGAAAAAGGAAAAGGATGCTTTTAGCACGAAAATTATCAAAGTGTCTCAATGTTTCTTGAAAGTACATAAATATACATAAATTCTCAGCGTTTATACCACTGACCCATCCCCATAAAATGCCATTAATTTATGCGCGATGAATATGCATTAATTTATGCACTATGCCTTTTTATATTATTTCTTGCATTATTTTTTGAAAAATGACATCGACTTTGCAGGCAGAGGATTTTTGTCAATATCTTCGTAGCACTAATTTTTGAAAACCAAATTTTATTTATATATTTTTGCGATATATTTTTGCCAAGATATACCAAGCCGAAGTTATTGGAATAATTCTGAAAATTATAGACTCCGCTGACATTTTATCACGCACTGTACCTGATTTCGTCGGAAAATCGTTTACAACGATTCTACGTCGGATATGAATGTAATATCGGCTGCCAGCGAACATTATAATTACCGTATTGCGTCGAAAAATAATATCTATCATCGCGAGTGCAACGCGCGCGTTGTTGGAATGAGGATAATTGAAATAGGAAATCGCTGAGGGAGGAAGATTTAAATCTCTTGTTTAATTGAACTCATTTTGATCGCGGGCAATTTTGAGCTCGCATTTGTTTCGCAAATTGCGTCCGACGTTGCGCTCGTATTTTCGGCTGGAATTGAAGGACCATCGGTTTCCGCTGTTTCGGCGTTTCTCTGAATTTTTTTTTTTTGTAATATTTTATACATCTGTCAGGATTTCGAGAAAGAAAGAGCCGGTCGTGTAAGCTTTCAGTGAATGGGAAATAATTTTAATCGGCGGGAATGAAATGTTGTATGTGGAATACGATGATTTTATGGAGATTGGAGAGAGAGTTATGGATTGAAAACGTTTCGGGAGTCAGGTGAAAACGCGAGTTATTCGTTTACCAAGTTGGTCAATTTCGCGAAAGCGAAAGGGATTTAGGATTAGTATTAAAGATATCTCATAACTGAGTGCGAGATAGCCGCGAGCCCATTCGAGATATTCATACTTGGCCCGAGATTAAGGCCACGAGTCAGACTCGAGATATTCGTGTTTAGCCTGAAATGTCGATAACGAGTCAGACTCGTGATATTCGTCTTTGGTCCGAAATATCGATCACGAGTAAGACTCGTGATATTCATGTTTGGTCAGAAATGTTGATAATGAGTCAGACTCGTGATATTCATGTTTGACATGAAATTAAACAACGAGCCTACCTCGTGATATTTAAGTCTGACCTAGAATTTTCATCACGAGTCAGACTCGTGAAAATAGTGTAAGGGGTTAACTAGAGATATTCATGTTTGGCCTGAAATTTCGATAACGAATAAGACTCGTGATATTCGTGTTTGGCCCGAAACATCGATCACGAGTCAGACTCGTGATATCCACGTTTGGCTTGAAAGTAAACAACGAGCCTAACTCGTGATATTCAAGTTTGACCAAAAATTTGCATCACGAGTCAGACTCGTGAAAATAGTGCAAGGGGTTAACTCCGTTGACATTCTCTTGATCACAGGCAGTTAGTCCGTTGACATTCCTTTGATAACAGGCAGTGACCAATGATCTTTGTCACCGTTTTTTGCCAATAGTGGTCACTGCCTGTGATCAAGGGAGTGTCAACGGAGATAATCAGCCGTGAGGATGTAAACGTGCCTTCTTTCATCGAACACACTATACTTCACTCAGGACGTATTCCTAAACTCCCTTGATCAAGTGCCTTATATAATGTATCTTGGATAAACTGGACGTCTATTCAATGTGATATTTATTTGACTCTTAGAGTCATTGTCAATGAAAGAATTCGTGAACGAATTATTGCAAACAGGATTAATGTTCGTATTGAACATTTAGTTCGCTCAAACTGTACAAAAAATTCCTTGAAAGGAGTAAAGAAGACTGATGAAAGGTCCAGGGAAGAAGCAAGGGGTGGATGAATTTTCGCTATTGATCTTGTTGCATGCTACCCTGTCAGATCCATGCCTTAGACATCAATGTGTGCTATTGTGATGACTCACTAGTTGGATACTGGGTGGGCTCGAGGTGGGTATTATGTGCCTGCTAAGTGGATATTAGGTAGATAATACATGGGTACTGTGTGAGTTCTGAAAGGACACTAGGTAGGTATTAGGTGGGTACGAGGTTGGAAGATATGTTCGTAGAAAAGGGATGGTTAACAGGGACTTCCGAAAATTCTACTTTAGCGTGCATTCTACTGCTAATAAAAGATAAGAGGATTGCCAGGAACATAGTTGGAGCTAATCGAGGGTTCGTTGGACAAACAACATGGGTGAACGATGAGAGTGGGAGAGTTTATAGACTTCTGCATCGACGCAAAGCGTATATTAGAAATCCTTACAATTTGGTCAGCCAGAAAGTCATTAATGATGTGGTTATATTTATTAACTCCTTGCATTTATTCTCCTCTGAGAATTTTTCAAGTCAATAAACTCACGAAAATTTATTGAAGATGAAGATTCTGCTTTGCAAAAGAAGATTAATTAGATTTGTTAATTTATTTTAACAGTAGCCTTCTTTTATCATTATTATTCCACACTTGACAATGAAAAGAGAATCATATAACCAAGATTATGAATTATGAACAGTCTCATAATGACATCAATAGAATGTACATGATTAATTTATTATAACATTCGTTTTTCTCATTATTATTGTTTAGTTTTCAAATCTCAGATGAAATTTATCCACTGTGCACACTCGTGTATATTTTTTCGCTAAATCATGAAGGAATTTGTGTCAAGGAATAGTTAAAGTGAGGAATAAAAATGAGTAGATGTCCAGGAATTAAGGTATCCTTATAATTTGGTCAGCCAGAAAGTCATTAGTGATGTTAATATATTTATTAACTCCTTGCATTTATTCTCCTCTGAGAATTTTTCAAGTCAATAAACTCACGAAAATTTATTGAAGATGAAGATTCTGCTTTGCAAAAGAAGATTAATTAGATTTGTTAATTTATTTTAACAGTAGCCTTCATTTATCATTATTATTCCACCCTTGACAATGAAAAGAGAATCATATAACCAAGATTATGAATTATGAACAGTCTTATAATGACATCAATAGAATGTACATGATTAATTTATTATAACATTCGTTTTTCTCTTTATTATTGTTTAGTTTTCAAATCTCAGATGAAATTTATCCACTGTGCACACTCGTGTATATTTTTTCGCTAAATCATGAAGGAATTTGTGTCAAGGAATAGTTAAAGCCACGAATGAAAATGAGTAGGTGTCTAGGAATGAAGGTATCGTTGGAAATCATGCGATTTGGTTTGAAAATGAATGCGGAACCCGCCTGTGCCGCCGACACTGCATTCCGACTCACAAGAAATGGCGTCTGCGATTCATTAACTTGTTACAAAGCAGCAACGACCGAGGTAACGAAGTTCAGTTCATTTCATTCTCCTCCAGTGTCATAATTGCTTTAGCAGACATCGGTTCTCTTACTTTCGAACGTCGGGGCTTACTTTCAAATTAATCTGTTATTTGTGCCCCCGTCGACTTATTCTCCAACTTCTCGGTACGAATTAATTTAAATGGCAATGATGGCTCCTTAACTGCTAACTGCAGTGCTCTTCCTGCACCGGTGAAGAGCTACAAATAGGTCAGACCCAAGATAAACTCTCGATTTTCTTTTCATCACAGAAGAGCTTTTCTTCCGATTCGTACATATACGAAACGATGTATCGATTAACTGTAATACCGCGTTAAACAAAATTAAATAATATTCCGTGCGAATGATTTAGAAATTAGCTTAACAAGGTGATTCTCGAGATACAACTTTATCCTACTGTTTCATAGCCATTAAGATCATAAGTTTATTAGGAGAACGCATTAGTCTTGGTAAAAGGTCCCCGACTCCTTTCACCGATTTGCTCGATGTCATCAATCTTGGCCACCCATTCGTATTTTCATACGTAGATGTTACAAAAGCAAACAAACGTCCTGATAACCCATTGTGTTCCTCGGTCAGCATAAAAATTGAGAAATACCGCGTGAATGACGTTAATCAAGATAGTTGTAATAACTGCGGCCAGGAAGAAAGCACGAAACGCGACGCAGGTTAACGCAGACGCGTTATTCCGCCGAGAGTTAGCCGGAATAAATCATGTGGAAATTTATTCGGCCGATATGACGGTGTAGAATCGTTCGTTACACTATCTTTTCGCCTGAGCATTACAATTAACGTCGTCCAGCGATAACCATCCGTAATTACCCGCGAATTCGTGCACCTAGTCAGAACAAATTAGGTTTCATCGAATCCGCTCCTGTAATATTATACTGCGTTTATTTGTTTATAAATCGTCAGGAAAGAGGAGAAATAAAATAAAGTACATACAACCATACTACAGTTATACTGCTATAATTTAATCAATTGCTCGTAATTCAATTATTAATATCAAAAAGGAAGAAAGGAAAACGAAAAATAAATAATCGAAGACCACGTAATAATAGAAACACGTCAAATTTATATTTATTAATTTCCTGATTAAATATTTTAAATCCAAAGATAAATCTTCGAAATTTATCCCAAAATCCAAAAAATTAAATAGACTATATACAACTATACTACAGCTATCCTACTATTATTTAATTAATTACTCGTAATTCGAATATTAATATCATTAAAAAGGAAAGGAAAACGAGAAATAAATAATCGAAGACCACGTAATAATAGAAACACGTCAAATTTATATTTATTAATTTCCTGATTAAATATTTTAAATCCAAAGATAAATCTTCGTAATTTATCCCAAAATACAAAAAATTAAATAGAGTATATACAACTATACTACAGCTATCCTACTATTATTTAATTAATTTCTCGTAATTCTAATATTAATATCATTTAAAAGGAAAGGAAAACGAGAAATAAATAATTGAAGACCACATAAATATTTCGGTCAAATTCAGAGACACGAATCTTCCAAATTTTTCCCAAAATCGAATAAAATGTAATTTATTTCATAATTTATTTTGCACAACAAAACTAATCAAGAGTCGTCAGATTCCTGAACCCACCGAACGTTTATCAGACCGACGAACAAAAGATCATCGGAGCTGATCGAGCTGGCATCTCGTGTGTTACCGATTGATCACACGATTCTAGGCCCTGAGCAAGCGGCCACGGAACGTCATTGCGATTTTTCATCGATGACGGTGCACGATTCGGCAGGATTGCATGTCTAATGACACGACGCACGCGAGCGTGGGATACCGCTATTGGAAATATAAACCTGCCGAATTCTGCGGTGCCACCAGTGTGAAATCGCAATGACGTCGCGTCGCTCGTCTGCACCGGACCTGAACTTGCCGAATCGTGTAGAGTCACTCACGTGAAATCGCAGTGACGTTGCCACGCTCGTGTGCGTCCAGCCTGAGGCCCTTCCGCTACTCCTAACCTAGCTACAAAAGGTACAGACTTCGCATCCAACGAAAGCTAAAATACTATGTGAAAATTAGTCTAATTGATCGTAGTCTGAGAGATCTACCTTCTCAAAATTGGTCTTAGAAATTTTTGTTATTGATTAAAGGTGTCGTGTCTAAAAATAGGGAACATAGAGGTTAGGATCAAATGAGATGGATTGTTGAAAACTTGGTGCAAGCAAAGGGTCAATGTTTTCTGTTTAATCTTAGGTTTAGTTACGTAAGTTAGGTCTTTAAGTTTGCCATTACAAATGGTGAGTATTCAATTTTGTTTCAAACAAAATTGATTTTGTTTGTGACAGAGAGAGATTTAGAATGTTTAGATAATTTTATGGTGTTATAAGTAAATAACATCGCAATAAGGTTATACCCAAACCTGAGTTACTTCAACTATGGAAGAAGCTTTTGGCATGGCTACGCCACTGGGATTGATATATCACTGCAGTAAGGAACTTGGAACATGACAAAAGTAGAAGTTAGGTTAGGTTAGGTCTAGTTGCTTTACCATTACACCATATATATATATTCTAATTTATCGGTATTAATATAAATATTATTAGTATTAATCGAATTTGATTTTGTAAGTCACTCAGAGTGTTGTTATTTATTTTCTTTGTTTTATATTTATTTTCTACTCGATTTAATTGTTACTATGATCAAGTCAAACCACCGGGTTTCGAGAATTAATTTTCGGTAAGTAGTGCACAATGATAAAAATTCCCTTACGTGAAACTATCCTTTGTGAAGTTTTATTTCGCGCAATATCGCAATTGTACGGTGTGAAAAAGAGATCAATAATAGTTATTTTCGTTGATAAATTTATATTTATCTTTTTGAAGATTATGGAATATCCACGCTGACAAGTTTCAAGCAAAACAGGCGTGTATATCGCTTACCATACTTCAAATTTCTGTTTAACGAAAAATATAAAATTACAGAAGGCGAAAAATGGTGAAAAATATGTAAATTTAGGTGTTGCGTATGATAAAAAGGGAATGAAAAATAAAAAATATTTACAGTCGTGCTTATCTGCGGGTAAAACAGGTATTCAAAACACATAAAAACCTTGCTTTTGGGTTATCAATTTCAGTTTGCAATTTAATCGGTATTTTTAAAAGGAAGCTCGCAAAAATGATTTTCCAACAGCGAAAAATACCTTTACCCTGCAAAAATAATTACACGCGTTAAATAATGCATATAAAAATGCATTTTATCAAAATAATTTCCCATTGACATAGTAAATACAATGTTTTATAAATATTTGGAATTATATTTCATTCTGAATCATATTTCACTTGTCAATTTTCAAATTTAAACAACCATAAATAAATGAAAAATTAAAAAACCTTAAATTGTCCGTGTATTTATTTCTGACAGCTATACCAGATGTCTCAAGTGGGCTACTTTATCTTTGACATTTGCATAAAATGTTTAAAGTGTGCACGGAAAGTTATCCTACATGCAAAAATAAGTTGGTAAAAAAGAATAAAACTTTTTCGTTTGACGCTTTGTTTTCGTGGAAATGGAGTTTGGAAATTCGTCGGGTTACATTGAGCAGACTCCCCACGAAACGCATTCAATGTGGCCGCCGACGAGTGTCCGGGACTTTTATTTCAAACTGGATTTTCTCGAAAACAAAGCCACGAATGTAAAAACTTTATTTTTCTTTTTACCTTATTTTTGAATATAGAGTAATTTCTTTATCAGTTGTACCAATTTGAAAATATTTTTCTACAATCTTTATAGACGCGAAAAAATAATAACATCTGTTTATACCATAAAAAAATCTGTATACATATCAAAAACAAAAGAAACTATTGTTTTGTTATTTGTGACTATATTTCGTTATAAAACGAAATTCAATGTTCAAAAAATATTCAAACAAGTATTCAGATAACTCTCGCAAGTGTCGAACAATATATTAGAAATTACTTTCTGTAAACGATCAACACAAATTAATTTTTATGCTATTAAAATCACCTTGTAATCCTCCCTCAGCATTCCTTTTCACGATTTTTATTGCCTGTATTATATATACCAACGCACGAAAAATATGCAAACGCATAGAGAGTATTCAAGTGGTACATAACCGCGCAAGTCAGACGCACCTTGGATCAAAAACTCCAAGCCACTACCTGCTGCCTTCCGTCAAAAAGTAATTTCCAATATTCCTCCGTTCGACTTGGCGCGAGTCAGCGCGCCGTCACTCTGCGTTTCCGCGCCAAAGCTCACAGAAGCCCCTTGGCCCGTACGCGACGGGATGGATCAGGCCGCGGTTCCCGCGCTGATCGAAAAATAATGCTGTTTCGCGACAACGGTATTACCCCCCGCGGTCGTCGTCGTGACGCGATTACGAAGTTGCCGGGCGTCGTTCGTACTTTACATCGAACGTTGTTAATATGCATGAGCGGCTCCTGCGAGGCGTATCGCGTGCACCGTCACGGAGGTTCGCGCGTCCACCGAAGATGTCGTCCCTGTGCCGGCTCGCTGTACTCCCACCCTTTCACTGGCGGCGGGGTGGTGGGAGAGCAAGTTTCCCGCGCTTCGCGGGTCTACCACGCTTCGTGAAACATCGGAATTCCCCGTACGGACTCGTGAACGGAATTCCAACGCGGGCAGAGTGATAAATAATACTGCTGGGAAGCTCGTGCTGTTTTATGCATTCGAATCGCAATCGGCCCACGGCCATTTGTATGCGCCGCCACCGCGACTCGCGCCGATGTTAAACCAACTTTCGAAGTTTGCTCGATCGATCGGCACTCGATTAATTTTTCGAATTACCAAGGATGCGAGGGAGTTCGAGTTTTAAGAGTAAGGGTAAGAGAGTTTTTGTATTATGCCGACGGTGGATGGGTTGATTGGGGAAAGGTTATAGGTTAGGTCTCCGTTTATTTACCGAAAGCGTGTTTGGTGATGTTCGGGTGGGGGTTATCAAACGATGATGCGTCGAGTGCCGCGTTGAATGGCGTAACAGGTCGAATGGTTCCTTGTGGGAAAGTGTTTGCTTATTGGAGGACACTTGATTTTTATTGGACGTTCGATACTCTTCACGAGTGACATCGTTTAGGGAGTATGAGGGTGGGCAATGAACTTGCTGGGTGGCGTGTGCTTTGTCTTGTGAGGGTTTTTACTTCGTTGGAATTTTTATTTTGTAATATGTTGTTGGGAATGTAGTTTTATTATATGTTGAAAATTATAATGGAGCAAATGGGAGGTGGAAAGATTTTTATCTATTAAACTATTTAATACATTTAAACTAGACGAAATTTATCTTTAACAAAACACGAAAAATGAAAAAGATTTTGAACCATATGAATCACGAAGTAACTTTTGTCGCATTTTAAATATAATTTCTAAGTTTTGAGATCTTAATAATCAACCATATTTGCAATAGTCAACTAACAATTATTTTAATACAAACAATTTCATTCTGTACGTAAAAAATAATAAAAAATTTAACAAAACATGTTTGGAAAATTAAATGTACGACGATATTGCTTTGAAAGTTGACAGGAGCACAATAATTAAATAATAATAATTAACAAAAATACTTTCCTCTTTATTTATACGTAACTTAACAAAAATTCATGCTACATTAATGGCTATGTATGGAGACCTAAACATGAACCCATCATTATACATAAGAAAAAGAAAATTGATTCATCTGCTCTTAATTATAAAACCCCTTTAAAGTTCTCCTTCGATTATACAAGATCCAAAGAAATTCACATATATCCTGTTGAATTATGTACTATAGAACGCGCAGCAAGGATATGTTAGATGAACACAAAATAGAAAAATTACACCGTAACCATTTTATAGAAATTATATTAAATATATTATATAATATAGGCTTGGAATTATGATTACACTATTCTAGTTCTTTCATTTTTATGTACTTTTGTGTTTTTCAGGGCTGAATGACGATGCTGTGCCTATTCTACGTATCCCAGTAAAGGACCCCACAAGCACATGGTCTAACTGGCAAAAATTCATCGTCATAGGAAATCGCTAATACTGCTATTAGGCGTCTACAATGTGGAACAAGACCATGACGGAATCCATTAGCGGCTACGTAGTTAATGCAACTTTAACTAGATTGTACACGGTCGAATTGCGAAATGCTGCTGCATCGGGCTGAAACGGTACAGCCCGGATGAGGAATCACGCGGATCGGAGAAGCTTGCCCGCCGTGGTTCTATTAAGACGTAAACTTCCGGAATTTTCGAAGGATCTGGACTACGTACCGCGATGAATCGCTCGAGTATGATGAGAATTCGAGCCTTGAAACTCGGTGAAATTAACAGGAACGGCGAGTCTACATTTCAGATTTCTGCATTTCGTGCAAACCTTCGAATTTCTTTTCGAATCGAATTTATTCTCTCGTTTCTGTCGATTCACGGTATCCGGATGCTCGACTCTATTTGCGGAATGTAATTTGAATGCGATAAATAATCACAGTGATTTTATTTCTTGCTATTTCTATAGCTAAATATACTGTGATATAGCGAATCAAATTGATTTTTAGTAAGTAGGATATAGTCTGTTGTGTTAAATCTCATGGTATTATCTATTCCTGAATTTTAAATGGTGTGAGGTAGTTTCTCCTAACCTGTATAATATTGTTAATAATATTATTATATTAGGATCAATTACAGTGCTAATAATTATATTATAAATTTAATAGAAATTATTTTAATAACAGTAAGAATAAAAATAATAAATAAAATTAATTTTCTACTATTCTGGACTTTATAATATAATTCGTGTATCGTTATGATATCGACAATAGTATCCGGATACTCGCGAACGATAGTGTACGATATTATTGTAAACCTAAATTGTTTGGACGATACAATGATGGAATGGTTGGGGATAATTGAGAGTAATCGTGACGATCTCTTGGAAAGTGTTAATGCTGGATAACAGGATATCGCGTGTGATGTGGGTTCGTGTAATTCAATATAGTAAGAAGCTTTTACTTGATTATAGTTTGCTCGCGGATAATAGATACAAGTTTCGAGTGTGGCAAGAGTAGTTAATTCTATTAAATGTATTATATGGAGAAGTGTAAAATCGTTCCGACTATTTGTTGATTTTCCTTCGTACGATACGTGGAGGTAAGTTTACACATTTTACTTTTCGTTGGTCTTTACTTTATCATCGTTTTATGGAAGGTAAAGCGTAATTTGGTTTACAACGAAATACGAAATGAATTACAATTGAAATAACTCTAGTTATGTTCACATATCTAGAACCTTTGTCTGCTTATAGCAAAAATAATCATTTAACGAATTATCATTTTCAAACATAGAACATACAATGAAATATCAGTGATTAGTTCATTTAAATCGTACGAATCACTATTAACATAAAAATTTATATCTACAAAATTCGATATTTTATTATACTTTACATCGTATTGCTTTTAAGTATTTTTATCATACTATTTACCTCTGTCATCTTCGAAAAAGCTTTACCTTACAAAATTTTCCAAACGATACAAAGAGAGACTCCCATAGAAATAAAATTTCCATTTTCTATTTGGAATATTTCTATCAACACTTTTATCTTACAGCGTAAAAATTGTCTTCCAATTAGCACAAACATTCGCGAAACATCATAAAAGCGATTAATTACAGAAACACCCAGAATTATAATTCGTAGACCTACAGTAAAAGAAAATCGGCATAAGGCACGTGGTTCGCCACGCAAGATGAAGTTTCTACTCACATGTTTGGTAGCGGTGTACCCGGTGACCTGCTGAAGCTTGCTGCTGACCACCTTCGTCCCAGGTTTGGTGGGCTTCTCGCTCTTGTTCCATATCCCGATCACACCCGTGAATATCAACGCCACCAGCGTAATGATACCGATCAACAACAACAGAGTCACGATTTTGCTACGGGGCGATATTACCATTGCCATTTTTCCACGTCTAACTAACTGACACCTATTCTCTTGGTCACCGCTGCCTCACCACTTTGCCAACTCCGAATCGGCCAATCTTTCAACGAACAGCCTCCAACCGGTCAACCGGATGGAAAACGATTAATCAATAACTTCGATTAACATCAATATATCATTTATGTATACATATATATCTAGGTATATGAATATATATATATATATATCTCTCTTTGTTTCTCTTTTGGGAATAGGAGCGGGGGACTAACTAGAATATTCCTCTCACACGGCTGTACACCAACGCCGTTAACGATTTTCAACTAAGGCTCCCGCTGTTATTATAACTTTATCACGTCCTCGTACTCGAATATCGACGACGTGTCAGCCGAGTCCTCGTGGACCCGCCTTAAAGTCATCTGGCAGAATGTGTGACTCGTTCTCCGGCTCGATTTTCCAAGATCGATCCTCGATCTCCTACGGCCCCCAACCGCCCCCTCCGCGGCTTCTCAGGCCGCCTTTTCAAATTTCTTCCTCTATCTCCTTCCTTTTTCTTCTTTTTCTTCCTCCTTCCCTCCTTCTTCTTCTTCTTCTTCCTCTTCCTCTTCCTCGCCAAACGTTCTCTAAGACGTTCGATCTCTACATTCCCGCGATTCAGCTTCTGCCCAAAGAATTCCCCAAGCCTCTGTCCAAAAGGTTAGCACGCGCGCTGTTTTGGTCTTGCTTAGCCGGGACTTCGTCAGTTCGCCATTCACGTCGCGCACTTTCCTACCTCGATTCAACTTGCCCAGGTACGATCCCGATCACGCGTCTGGTTTCGCTTTCGGGAATTTCGCCGCGAATTACCGTGATTTCCCCGGGATATCGCGATACCCGGATCTCAACCACCGCGCAGCTAGCCCCTGTCAACAAGTTTAACGCGCTCCCTGCAACTTGGTCTTCTTCGAGGGATTCCTTGACGTCGTGCCCTCGTCAGTCTCTCTCGTAACTTGGTCGACAACTCTTCTGCGCACTCCGTACACGACTGATCAACGAGTAATACTAGTCACCGGAACAACCCCTTTGTACCTGTAGCCTACTCTCGGTTTCCCTCTGTGTTTTCCCACCCGTTCGGTAGAAGAAGCTCACTCGTCGTGCAGATCTCAGTTTATCATTCTGCTCTCTTCTACTTTCGCAAGGAAGATCTTTAATACTGATCCAATCGAACGAATTCAGACCCCACCTGGTCTGTTCCCTGTCAAACTTCTCCCTATTCAGTTCGTCAGACGATCTTCCAGCTAATTGCAGATCTCAGTTTATCATTCTGCTCTCTTCTACTTTCGCAAGGAAGATCTTTAATACTGATCCGATCGAACGAATTCAGACCACACCTGGTCTGTTCCCTGTCAAACTTCTCCCTATTCAGTTCGTCAGACGATCTTCCAGCTAATAACAGACTTCGAACTCAAAGGGAATACGTTTGTCAGGACACTTTTTCAATTCCATAAATTTCTTTCTGCACGAACTAACGAATTTTTATAGATTTAAACGACACCCTATCCCCACGATATCACTTCTTCGGCAATCAGCTCAGGAATCACTCTATGTCTCGTCGAGAAGTCGACAAGGATTGAATGGTTACAAGAATGAAAATGAGAAGTCTCGGAAGGAGGATAAACGTTCTTTGCCAGTCCACGTCGAGTGTAGCTATGTTTGCAACGTTTAGCGATCTTAGGGTGGTTTCCAATCGCAGTTTCCCGACGCACACTCGCGAGGATCAACAAGTTTAACGGCCGCGAGGTGTCAACAACAAACGAGTCGCGATAAATTCGTCTGAATAATCAACAATAACCTTCTCACGGGGATACTGTCCCAGTAACACTCGACCTTTCGGTCTCTTTGCCTTGCTCCTCTCGAGGACTCGTTTAACGAGGCCCGCAGAAGCCAGGATCTCGATACACTCTGAGCGATCTTCTCGTGGACCCACCGTTCCTGTTTCCACGCCCTCGACGTCCTCGTTTCGACGGCGTTCCAGGTCGCCTCTGGATCACGGGCTCGGGCGGCACCCTAATCGCTGGCGAAAGTCGCTCTCCTAGATGTTACGAAAACAACCAGACGTCACGAATTTTCCAACATCGGGTTAATGGGGATTCGAGAGAGCTTCGCTGGCGTTCGAGACGAGCCTCGGTGGATTGTTGCGAGAGAATACGACCATCGATGGACTGCTGGCTACGTGAGCGAGGATTTCGCGAAATCGAGAGAAGCTTTGGCGAAATTGTGGTTGGATAGTTGCGGTGAAACGTGAATATCGGACAGAGAATAGAGCTTCCATGTTGTCGAAAGAAATATAGCAGAGTTTTCGTTCGCTTTGTTATGGTAGTTGGTCGCTATCATACTCTATTGCTTTGGATGTCTTTGATTGGAGGAACAGTTGACTCTGAAGCGACTTATTTGATGTCTATTGCAGATTTACCATAGGGCTTCCCCAAATTTTTCGGGAAATTTTTGAATTCGTGATTTTGGTATAACAGACGAGGTAATTTTAAGTGTCACCTGAGAATTTTTGAAACGTGGAATGCCTAAACTGTTCGACGCATTAGGGACTGTTTGCGTGTTTGATTAGAGGGACTTATTTGATGTCTATTGCAGATTTACGAGATGGCTCTCCAAATTTTTCGGGAAATTTTTGAATTCGTAATTTTGGTATAACAGACGAAGATAATTTTATATCTGATCTGGGAATTTTTGAAACGTGGAATGCCTAAACTGTTCGACGCATTAGGGACTGTTTGCGTGTTTGATTGGAGGGACCTATTTAATGTCTATTGCAGATTTACGAAATGGCTTTCCAAATTTTTCTGGAAATTTTTGAATGGATGATTTTGGTATAATAGATGAGCTAATTTTAGGAGTGACCTGGGAATTTTTGAAACGTGGAATGCCTAAATTGTTCGACGCATTAAGGACTATTTGCCTATTTCTTTAGGGCAAAATCAAGTCGGAAAAATCGATTATTAATGGTTTTAGGCAAGAGGAAATTTCTTGCATTCTGGTATTTGAAAATAGATCTTCCAATTTTTGTTTTTGTATCGTATTAGTCACAACTCTTCAAAAGTCTCTACTTCAGAAGCTTGGTAAAATTATTGATCATGAATAGGTAATTGGGAACTGTGTCAGTGAAATGATAAATTAGAATATTAATTCTGAACTAGTTGTTAATAACTGTGAATAGCCGAATGAATCGCGAAAAGAGTATCGAGTTAATCTTGCGTATTTTTGATCGAGAATTACACCGTTCCTGGCTGCGTTGACCAACTTGACAAAGTTAATTTTCAATTTACCTATCGGAAGTTCGACGGCCGATATCGGAAGAATATAATGAGACGATATAATTTGATAAATCGCCTGCACTTTATAGAACTTTGGTACCGACGTAAACTGTCCTGAAATGAGAATTTAATTGCTTCAAGAATGGCCCGGCTGTTTCCTTTGCTAATCAATCAACATTGCAGTCTTAGTGGATAAAATTGATAACTTGCCAGATGCATTCGCTAATAAGGCTGTATGTCAAAACGTTAATGAAGATAAACTTTCGTTGGGCAAAGTTTCCTAATAATCCCTCTATATTTTATCAGCTTAAGAAAAAGTATAATATATTATGCCCTACGCTTTCGAAAAACTCTGTCTCTCTGTTGTGTATAACAAACCACGATCTAATCATTATCATTGTACGCGATTATTCCTGTACTCTTATTATATCCTAAAAAATTTGCGAAAGAAATAATAGTAGAGGATGCTGGTAAATGAAATTAAAAATTGAAATATTGCGCAATATTTAATTTCATAATTTTCAATTGTATTTCTGTCCTAAAATATTTCACCAAAAAACCATAAGCTGAATCCAAATGCTCACACGTGTCGAGAGCTAACCCCGAATTCGATCGAGAGAAGGAGAAGGGATGAACGTGAGTACTCGAAACAATGGAAAAAGTTTCACATCGAGTTCCATCGGACAGACGACACGTTTGAACCTCGTTTCTAGGTCCCATTACCAAGAATCGGGTAGCAACGAGCATTAAAGTGGATACTACTGTACTATAAACGATTTATCACTCGACTCAATTTGACCAAAGATAACCGAAAAAGGACACTAAAATAAACTTTATCGACGAATATCGAAAGAGTAACAAATCGGGACCAATCTAAATATTAAATAACAGACTTTGAATCAATTAAAAATGAACAAAAATAAATACATAATAAAATAGACAAACATAAAATTTATTAAGAGATACCAAAAGAAATTACAAATTGAAACCAATCTTAATATTAAAAATCACTGTCAGAATTAATTAAACATGACCAAAGATGACCATATAATAAAATGGACAAAAATGAAATTTATTTACAAATACCAAGAGTTATAAATCAAGGACGATCCCAATATTGAAAAACACACTTCAAATTAATTAAAAATGACCAAAGATAACCACGTAATAAAATAGACAAAAATCAATTTTATCAAGAAATAGCAATGAAATTACAGATCAAGACTAATCCTAACATTAGAAAGCACACTTCGAATCGATTAAAAATTATCAAAGATAAACACATAATAAAATAGACAGAAATCAAATTTGTCAAAAAATAACAAAAAAAATATAAATCAAAACCAACCCTAACATTAGAAAGCACACTTCGAATCAATTAAAAATGACCAAAGATAATTGTATAATAAAATAGACAAAAATGAAATTTATCTACAATTACCATGAATTACAAATCAAGACCAATCCTAACATTAAAAGTCCCACTTCGAATCAATTAAAAGACGCCAAGTATAATAATAATAAAAGAGAGTAAACTCAAACTTGTCATCGAACACCAAGGAAATAGAAAATAAAAAATTAAATCAAAAATCAATCTATAAATTAGAAAACATTGCTGATAAATTTTCAAAATAAAAATCCCTCGAAATTAATTTCCATCTGTTCTATATCACCGTCCAATTCCTCGACACCAGGTCCAAGCAAAAATTCCTTCCATCACAGCGATCACTCGCTACCCTTAGCGCCCACCCCCATCGATCCCTCCACATCCACGTGGATCCAACGAATCTGCAGGATTTTTGGAAATAAATATCCTCGCTTTAATTCGCTCGCGATCACCAGCTCGCTTCGACGAGGGTGAACAAAGCGCGACTCCAGCAGTCGAGCATCCCTCCACGACCACCCTGAACCCCTGCTGAAATTTCCGACGCGCGTTCGCTCGCGAAGCGTCGCGTCGTCCGCGAACAAAACGCGAATTAGCGACGCGGAATCACGGCGGGACGTGCTGGATCTTAAACACCGGGATCAATTTTAACCACCACGGTGTTATCGCGGCCGTGCGGCGAACAGCGTTTTCATTCCACCGACTCCTCCGTTACCGTGGAGCGCTATTTTACATTTTACACGGTAAAATGCCCCGGAAGCGCGGTGGCGAATGCTAATGGGCTGGTATCGAAGGGCCGTAATGAAAATGAGGTTCGCATTAGGCTACCCGGATCGGGTTAGCTTGAATTTCGAGCTAGCTGAAGGAGTGTGACAGAAAGTGGCCAATATCGGATTTGCCTGTCGACGAGAAATTTTTATGGGATATGTTTTCCCAGATTTCGGGTAAAGATCAGCTATTTGTAAAGATTATCTAATTAAGGAATTTCCTAATTATTATTTCAATATAATTAAAATTTAATATAAAATTATTATTTTTATATTTAATTATTTCCGTTTCGTGATGTTCGATGAAATCGGGTTTTGTCACGATGTATATTTTATAAAATATGCTTCTGCAAGCTTTAAGTAGTCAGAAGTAGACAAAAGTGAATTTATGTTTCTTCCTCTGTTTGTGTGTAATGGGAAAGTTATAAAAATACGTCGAATTTTTTCGTTATTTTTCTTAGATAATATCTAATTGACACTTTGAGGTCGTTGTCCTTGTGGCGGGGATATTTGCAAGTGGAAAAATACAGAAAACTACAGGAAATTAGAGAAATTAAAAATGTTGTATATTTACGTATTATAAGTAGTATTTTAGTAGTAGTAACTGTTTTTGAAATACATTTTCCGCAAACATTTCTATTACATTTAGCACAAAGACCCTTATACATCTATTTCTATTACATGATTCTTGAACTTGACAATACTTTCGTGCGTCAGTAGTTTGAATTTTTGTCAATGAAATGGAAGTGTTCTCGACATCTTCGCTATATTTACTTCTTGGCTCTCGCAAGTTATAAATTTCATGTGTTATGCGATTAACTGTTAAATAATTTTATGGGTCAAATTAGCTCACAATCGTAAAAGTAGGTATACTATATTCGATAATGCGAAATGAGGGGGTCTGCGGGAGAGAGGAATCAACATTTACATATATTTAAAAAATAATATTTTTTGTTTTTAAAAAGTAATATTTAAATTTTATATATATAGTGATCAAATTTTTAATGAGTCAAATTTACTCAGTGTGTAAATCTAGTGTTAAGTAAGTATCTGCAATATACATTTTTGATGATACGTACTTTTTAATACAATTTAATCAGGAATTTGAGAAAATTGTGAGAAATTTCTTTTGGAAAATACAGAGTGTTAAAAAAGAAAAGGATCTAGATTTAGAAGATCAAGAAAATTCAGATTAAATTCCTCGTGATAAATTATAAATTATTTATTTTAACTTATTGGTACTAACTCATTTGCATATTTAATGATTGTAACGAGCATTATGTTTTGTTAGTAATTTATAGGAGTATGGAAATGGGAAGAATGCATACAATGATTGAAAAATATATTTAAAGAGATTTATATTGCAGTAATTTATAATACTTTGATTCTGTCGGGATAAAACGTTTTCCTTCCTTTGTAAATATTTCCACGTTACTGGTTATTTATGCTATTCATTTATAATGATGCATCGCACAATTCGCAGGAAGATAGATTAAAACTATAGATCGCGATGCTCTTCGTTTCGAGTGCTGCAACTCCATGTATCGATTTTTATAAAACAAATAAATTACGCGTATAAATTGAGCAAGTGCTCGTTAAATTAATATTGCTAATATCGAGATATGAATATGAACAATAAATTGAAAATTTCTTCCCTTTAATTCCACGAACTTTTTACTCTTGATATCCATCATTGTCGCGGAAGTATTTCATCCATTTATTCGAAGCAAATCTTTTTTCGACAAATAAATTGTCGAATGCTTTTTTTAATTACCGAATTAAGCAATTTCTGTGAAATAATTACTCAACAGCTTGATTATTTTTTATTAATTCGAACTAATTTTTATGTTCGCGATAGCGCGTGTTTTTAGTCAAATTTTTAATCATTTTATCACGTGAGAATCCAATTTTGGAGTGTATAATATTTCACCAGTAAGTGTACATATTGGTTAATAAGGCTAGTACCATTTCTCGGCGACTTCAGCGTTTTAAAAAATTTGCCTGCTCTCCATATTCATTACCATTTCCAATATTCGCTTGGGAAAAAATGTATATCAAAAGCATTACGCGGACACTAAACCCGTTTGATATTTAGCTTTCAACGTTCTCTTCGATCTCTCTGAAGTTATGCTATTTATTGCGAAAGACTTGAATATGTTTTGAATTTAAATAACAAAATGAAAACATGGATATAACAGTGAATATCAAATGCTTTGCTACAAATAATACACACTATACCATGATATAGATATAACAAAACAAAACAAAAATATAACAAAAATAAGTAGTAAATAAAATAAATAAATAAAACAAAATAGAGTAATATAATATATATTTCACACTTTGAAGCCACATATTATTGTATTACTGTGTTTTGTTTTACTTATTTATGGTATAATAATTATTATTGCTATTATAAAAATAAATAATAAGTAAAAGAAATAAATAATAATAAATAAATATAAATAAAACATAATACGGTAATATAATGTATATTTCACATCTTGGAGCCACATATTATTGCATTACTATACTTTGTTTTATTTATTTATAATACTCAAATCACGATTGATCATCTGGCCCATACTTTGTCAAAAGTACACAATAAAATCACACATCAAAGACTCTTTGAAGGATTAAAAAAATCATGATCGACTATAATTGATGAAACATAGCAAATTGAACGCAAAACTCTACTATAGTTAACCTTTTGCACTCTAGAATCAACCCTCAGTCGCCATGCAATCAAATTCTAAAGGTCAATGCCCTTTGCACTCTAGAGGTGAGCTTCAGTCACCATTTGATAAAATTTCGAAGATGGATATTAATTAATATGTCAAATTTAAGATAATGTAACGGTGTGCGAGGTATCGAAATCGAATAATTCTACGTGTCAATTATTATACTATTTCTTATTTACTGCTGAAAAAAATATCGCCAGCTTTATAGTAGAAAATCTTCGAACTCTTATTCTTCTTTAGCCAAAAAATCATCCAGTGCAAAGGGTTAATTAATATATTAAATTTTAAAATTCCTACAAATGCGTGGAATGTCAAAGTAAAATAATTCTATGCCTCAATTTGCATACAATTTCTTACTTATCGATTTAAAAATATTCTCGACTTAATGAAAGTTGTCGAATTATTATTTTTCTGTAACGAAAAAATCCCCGAGTTCAGAGGGTTAACGTATAGAACACACACACCAGTGTCGCTAATAACCTAGTAATTGGTACGACAAAATCTCCATAATTAAATATACAGCGCAGTAATAAATTACACTTATCAAATGATCCAATTTTCACAGTTCTCTTTTAGTCGAATTATTTCTCTCCTATCATTTATTACACGAACCCTGACATGTCTGAGGTACCTCTCATAGCTGCCTGGTGATTCTCCTGAGACAGCGAATCCGATTTTAATATCGAATTTTTCCACCATACCGCAGAGTCACGTCGATTAGTGCAAAGTGTAATGCAGGTGTAAATACACAGCCTTGGTGCATGGTCGAAAATCTTCGCGATAGTGCTAACTCACGTCGATTAGCTCAAGATGCTACCTCTAGATAATATTGCTTTATTCTAACTACCGAGCAGTTTGATGTTCATCTTAGATATTAAAACAGACCAAAGGACTGTTGGTAGGTCACGAGATAACTAGCGTATCGTGTACACTAGAATATTCGTAAACAGTTGTGTTTTGTGAGCAATACCTAGTCAGAGTTTATAGAGATACCTACACGCGAAGATTAGCACGAGTGTTCGTGAGGACTCAGATGTCTACGCGACCAAAAGGTCCTTTAATTTTATCAACAGTCGCGATACCATATGAGGTTTATAATATGTCAATGGCTGAGGGCATTAGGTCGGAATGCATATATTTACTCTAAATGTAATTTGTAATAGGATACTAATTACAGAAGTATCCACTGTTAGGTATTTTTGGAGGATTGCAGATTTTATCTATTTTCTCTTTGTCCTAAACCTGGGTTTTCAAGTGTATCTTGTAATAATATCATCTTTTCGACGAACTATAGTGGCTTATGCAAGTATTAACCATTTTGGCTACTATGGGTGACTATCGTCATCGACTACGAGACGTCACCTAAATTATAGTCATTATAGTCATGATTATAGTCACCGGCCACAAAAATTGAGTGCAATTGTTCCTCTTGGCTCTCTTTGCAAAGAATTGCAAGCGCTATTGCGACGATCGGTTATTTTTTTCTTTCTTTTTTTTTTTCAAAAACTTGGCCCTGAATACTGAAAACTATGCGCTCATAATGTTTCCATCTTTAAAATGGCGTCGGTCCCCGTAGCGAAAGGGTTAACCTCATTGAAAGTTTAAAAAATTTGTTGCAATCGACTCTGAGTGAAATCAACAACCAAAGTTTCAATTTTTAATATATTATAATCCTAAATTATATTCTTCCTATAAATTATACGCTTTTATTGATTCAAAAAATAGTATTTTCTACGATTTTGTAACGGCTGAAACGGTCAATTCTATCAGCATAAATATTCCCATAGCGATGCAGTGTTTACAGAAATTTAGGCTCCAATAAATCACGAAATATTCGAGGATCTCCGCATCGAAAGTACCTTATATTCCTCTCGTGCACTTTCGAATGAAACGGCATCGTACGAGTGTAAATCATATTCCTCCTCGAACGTTCCATTCTATTTTCAGCAATAACCGAACAATCCTCGTACACAAATCCCGGCATGAATCCGCGAAGCTTTACAAATCGCGACCTCGAAATCTGAAAGGGGAGTATCGTGAACGAAGAAGTTGAATCAAGCCTGGGCACAAAGGTGATTCGTTTACCGCGGCCATATCGGCGCGCCGTCGTTCAACATTGAGAACCCGCCGGAAGACTGACCGGACGAAGCGCGACGCTTCTTCTCTCAGTTTCAGAATAGCAGCCGCGAATCGATGGAAAGAACGAATGCTATTAATTCACGTTGTTGACACAGTGAGGCTTGTGATGCGCTGGCTAAACACGGTTATTTTCGTGGAAGGCATTAAACAACGCTGCTACGCTATAAAGGAGAGTTTATATGAAAACGTCTGTGAACCTGAAATATCTAGAGAGGCACGAACAGACGTTGCTCTGCTTCGCTGAGAAGATGACACGGGGGATGATACGGAATAGGAATTTAATTTTTCTGCGAAGCACGCTACTGTGCATTGCTGTGAAGATGAATCCTGAGATGACATAGGGATAAGAGCGTAAAATTTTCGCTAGAAATGTTGAATAGAGATCCTGATGTTTTAGAAGACAAGGAAAATACGCGTGGTTGGTTCTTTTTTGGGGGGATTGCATTAGCAAAAGTTATCAGGCTTATCGGGAAACTGGCAATCGGGCTCGCGTTGTTTCCAAGATCATCTTTTAGGCAGAGGCTAATAGCTCCGTTGGGACCTAGTGTTTGCACCCTCGGCAGCGATAGGCGTATCATAAACACTTGATAAGGCACACGAGCAATTCGTGAACACAAGGATGGTATTCCCTCAGGTCTAGTTCATTCGTAGACCTGTACTTGGTTGCTAACTTCCTAGTTACCGAGAAGAGTTGGGTTCGGCCTAGTATCTAAAGACCTCACGAACCACAGACACGCTGACATGTTAAATCAATGAAGGAAATATGTTTGTATGTCCTATCCTTTATCACTTCGCTTTATTAACATAGGTGAGCTTATCGGGATATGATTAATTGCAACCCTGTATCATCTACGAGTCATCCCATGAGGAAAATTTAATAGATCTGTCTAGTCTACTTGACATATTTGGTTTGCACCCCTCATAAGGGTTGACTGTCACAAACACTTGGCAACGTGTAATTCGTGAGCATAAGCTTATGAGGATATAATTATGTGAACCTATTTGTCATCTGTGAGTCGTCCATTGAGCAACTTTTGGTAGATCTATCAGGTCCATTTGGTATATCTGGTTTGCCCCATAATAACGATTAACTGTCACAAGTACTTGTCAAGACACTTGGCAACGTGTAATTCGTGAGCTGAATCATATTAGAATATAATCACGCGAATCCTTGTATCATTAACGAATCATCCATTGAGGAAAGTTTAATAAATCTATCTGGTCCATGTGGCTTGTCTGATCTACACCTTTAATAGCGATGAACTCTCACAAACGCTTGACAAGACACTGGACGAAGTGTAATTCATGAGCACAAGCATATTAGAATATAATCATGTGAATCCTTGTATTTGGAAGTCATACTTTGTGAAAAGTTTAATAGATCTATCTAGCCCATTTGACCTATCTGGTTTGCGCCCATAATAGCGATTAACTGTCACAAGCACTGGGCAAGACACGTAGCAACGTGTAATTCGTGAGCTTAACCATATTAGGATATAATCACGCGAATCCTTGTATCATCAACGAATCATCCATTGAAGAAAGTTTAATAAATCTGTCTCCCATTTAGCCTGTCTAGTCTGCACCTTTAATAGCAATGGACCCTCACAAACACTTGACAAGACACGTGGCAACGTATAATTCGTGAGCATAATCATATTAGAATGTAATCATGTAAATCCTTGCATTATCTGCGAGTCATCCTTTGAGGAAAATTTAATAGATTTATCTGGCCTATTTGGCCTGTCTGGTCTGCACCTCTAACTCTTTGGGGCATAATCCATAAACCTGCACTAATAACTCGTTAACCTCCTAGTTATCGAAAAGAGTTACATTTTCAGCTTCACAGACACGCTGATGCTTAGGTCAATGATTAAAATACATAAGTATACTGCTCTACTTTTTATGCTCATATTAGCGAAAGTAGAGTTTTCGTTTAGACATGCTCGAAGAAAGTGGGAGTTTCTGCGACCTCGTTTAACGTTTTAATTGAAATGTTAAACTTCTTAATTGGCACGCGTTAATTTGAAAATCAGCAATTTCATTCGGACTATTAATTCGTGTCATTTCGTAATCGTAATTTTTCAGCATAATCATCCGCGAAATTCTCGCTGATGGTTCAACGTTCGAAAAATAATTTCGCGTTTATTCGAGCTCGCGCCCGCGTTATTCCCAACAAAGCGCGGCCAGAAGGAGAATAATCGACAAGGATAATTAAAACGAGCGTTTAATGCGCCAGGTTGCGGAGTTTTGTGTTCCCCGCGCTTGCATATTTTCGACAGTTTCCGCGAAGCGGAATTTGAGCAGATTTCGCGTCGAAATCGGTGGAGAAATTCGTTGAAAATTTCGTCCTATCGGGTATAATTCACTTTGGGACCGTTATGCGACAAATAATGAAAAATGCGAGGTTTGTCACATTGTTGCCTTTTTTCTTTTTTTTTTCTTTTTTTTCTTTTTTTTTCTTTTTTTTTCCTCTTCCCTTTTTTTCCAGCAATTTTGGTTACCGTAATTGGGTTTCCGTCGCGACGTATTAAATCGGAAAATGAATTCGTATATCCTGGAGATATTTCGACGTTCATACGTATATGTTTTTCTTTTCCATTTTAAATTTTCGCTATTGGTTTGAAAAATTGCTATGCATACCTCAAACGGTTATTATCTATATTATTTTATAACGGAATAGGAAGACAGTGATTGGGTGCATATAATGTATTAATTATTTTGTAAATCATTATTATTTTCTTTTTTATTATTTTTATTATTATAATCATTATAATTATGATTTCGTGCACAGTCATTAATCAACGACTAACAAGTGAATAATTATAATAACAATTATATTGATAATACAATTGAACCTCAATTATTCTAATTATTTAGTACCTGACTACTCCGTTAATCCTTTTTTTATTCAAATAATTCAATTTATAGTTGTTCATATACGAAACTCAATTTAAGTTTGCTATATTACCTAAATTTGGTTAATTTTAAGCTGAATATAGTCTAGCGCTATGTGAAGCCTCGAGATTCGTAAGTCTCTAATTACTTCTAAGAAAATTATACATTTTAGGTATATGTTATAATACACAAAATTTATAACATGATCTATCAATATAGAATGTAGACAGGATTATAAAAGATTATTATTAATTTACTCCATTTTTAGATATATTTATATTGGATGGGTCTGCAAGGTCAAAAACTACCCTCACTTTAATCTTTGAAAATATTGCAGACCCATCTGTGGTAATGGTTGACATAAATTTTAATATATATAGGATATGAGAGTGAGTGCAAGGAAACATTTGGGCCTACCTAGCTGATGATAGATAATAAACAGAGCTTCGGGTTCAGATCCAATGTTCAGGGAAATATCTGGATTGCATGTGGAAAGACAAGTGACGTTGTGCAAGGATTGTATGGACAGATTGTTCATGAGTGATCGAGAAAGAAATTGTTAATATCTCCAGCGATAATTGATTTGTTCTTTGATCATTCTAGAGCTAGCATAGAATTAAGATTATCTGTGAACAGCTTAATCCAAAGGACATAGTACTGTAACCAACTTGTGAAAAAAGAGAGACTGCTAGCTTTAGTAAGGGCTGTTTGCAAGGGCTGTCTTGGAACAGTCCTTTACGGAGGTTTTAGTCTATTCTTTTATCAGTCTAATTATCAGTCTAGTCTTTTAGTTTATATTTTACCCCTATTCTCATTTATCTCGTAATAAATATATATTTTAGAATAAAATAACATTCCTTATTCTTCATATTTGCCAATAAAACGGTATCCCCACATCTATTTCTCCCCGCATAATGCACAAACTCCCCTCTTTCATGCAATATATATAAACCATGATCAATTAAATCTCGATTTCCCAGAAACAACGAAAATCTCACCCGAGGAGTATCAAACCCATTCACCGAGTTCAACAACTTCATGCCACGAATTGCCCCGGAGCAACCGCGTTACCAACGCATACCTAATAGACCAAAGGTCAGAAAAGAACTTCTTTACGTGGCCCCGTTCACCGATCCGTTGAAACTGCATCGACTCCCCGCCCTATCATTATATTTCTATCCCGGTTCGAAGCTGAGAGCCACGAGAGACACGGTTTCGCGTTGCACGTAGCGAGGGAAGGCTCCCTGTGTGTGTCCAGGGGGGGACTTGAAAAATTCAAAGCGCAAGTCGGTCGAAGAGGTATGCAAATGAGCGCGTTCCGCCCGGAGCACGGCGGACCACGAGCGCGGCTACGGCCACGACGACTTCCTCTGTTTTCCCATCTCTTCCGGTAAACACCGTCCGCAGCGGATGCTTTTTGCCCTCGTTGCTCTTCCGGCAATTTGTTCACGCGTGTCCCGCGCTCTATCGCCCAAACAATGTCTCCGTTCGCTCCCTTCGATCCCAACCCCTTCTCCATCAACCCCTCGAACCACCTATTCCACACCACCTCACCGATTCCCGATTATCGTGGTTCACTAAAACTTTGGGCATTCCATCCACTCTGCAACATGAAGTAAAATTTAAGGCAGGGGTGGGGGGTGTAACAAAAATTGTAGAAAATCGCGAAACAAAACGTCAAATCTTGCATGAATTGTAAAAATTCTCCATCAACCCCTCGAACCACCTATTCCACACCACCTCACCGATTCCCGATTATCGTGGTTCACTAAAACTTTGGGCATTCCATCCACTCTACAACATGGAGTAAAATTTAAGGCAGGGGTGGGGGGTGTAACAAAAATTGTAGAAAATCGTGAAACAAAACGTCAAATCTTGCATGAATCGTAAAAATTATCCATCAACCCCTCGAACCACCTATTCCATCACCTCACTGATTCCCGATTACCGTGGTTCATTAAAGCTTTGGACATTCCATCTACTCTGCAACGTGGAGTAAAATTTAGGGGGGGGGGGGGGGG
>NW_016908886.1:8346-19605 GCF_001483705.2 Eufriesea mexicana | reverse complement strand
GGGGGGGGGGGGGTGACAAAAATCGTAGAAAATCGTGAAACAAAACGTCAAATTTTGCATAAATCGTGAAAGTTTGCGAAGGTAAAAATTAATCGTTATCGTGAATCAAAATTGTAAAGGTGAACGATGTTTAAAATTGTCAATGTATAGTAGAATTGCGACTTTTTGGTCCATTTTTCGATTATTTTTCGGCAACCGTTGTGAAGTATTTCACATGAATATGATAATCTCGATTGAGCGTGTATTTGGTAATAAATATTTGGTGTGGATATTAAACAGTTAATGAACAAAACGAAAGAATTTGGCAAATAGTTCGTTGCAGTGCAATTATTCCTCAGTCTCGATTTAGATTTCGGAGAGTGCATTACGCGCTATAATTCCACCACTTGTTTCCAATTGTGCGGGGATTGCATTTTCAGCTGGAGGTATATTTACCTGTCTGTTCTATTTTATTTTTATTAGTAAATTGTATTAGCGCGTTGTTCATGGTTGCATTTCGAATTGCGTTATTTATTTGCGATGCTCTGTCTATAGGTATTGTCCAATTATCCGGAATATTTGATTACCAAGAACAACTTCGTGTCCAAATATGCCGGGTGATCGGAATGCGATCCTTAAATTTGGATCGCGACAGTTAAAGAAATACATATGTATCGTGTTTACCTAAAAATTGAACGACCCCAGAAATTGTCAATTTAAATCCGATCTTCCTTATGAAGGTACGAAATTAGCAATTTATGAATTTTTATTATCGCGAAAAATTGTAAGGAATTATACTTTGAAAATTTAGAAAATTATTTAGGTTTACTACAGTAATGAGTAACCAGTTGGCAATCTAGAAGTACGAAATTAGTAATTTACAAATTCTTATTATCACGGATAATTGTAAGGGATTATACTTTGAAAATTTAGAAAATTATTTAGGTTTACCATAGTAATGAGTAGCCAGTTGACAATCTAGAAGTACGAAATTTATAAATTCTTATTATCGCAGATAATAGCCGGAAATTGCAATGATAATTTTGAAAATTAATTTTAATCGCCTCTCCTTTACTGCATGCCTTTCCCAACAATTTTCGTCGCGTGTCGAGTTCCATTTCTTACAGCACCCCTTCGAAACCTTCCACCACTACCCTCTTCGTTCCATTCTCGCAACGAACAAGACCGTGACCGATCAGGGGGCAGGAGAAGGGAGAATCGGTAAAGGGAAAGATAAACGAGTTCCCATGGGCTTTTTGCGCTTCGACTGCTTTTAATTCGCGAAAGTAAACAGCCGGAAGTTCATACGATTTCGCTCGTTAATTCGTGCCTCTGCCCTCCGGCTGGCCCTTCTCCTCTCCGCGCTACGGCAACTTTCCACTATTTTTCCCCCTTTTTCTTCTTTTCCCTCCTCTAAAGCATCGTCGGGGCTTTTTCCCGCGGAATATATCCTCAGGTAGCTCGTTTCCAGCCGGCAAAAGGTCGGCGAGCTCATAGAAGGCGAATCACGGGTGAAACAAAACGCGGGTGAAAACGTTTCCTTCGTTATACGAGACCCACCCTCTCCGCACCCCTTCCTTCTTACTCTTCCGCCGTTTATCTTTCTCCCGTCTTTCTCTCGTCATTCAAACGCCAGGCATGCACCCGACTGCGCTTCACGTCGGAGGATACCTTCCAGCCTTCTTCCCGTTTCTTCCAGCCCGTTCCCTTTCTCTACCCTCGCTCTCTGCCCACTTCTTCCAACCCCTCGTGCACGCTTCCCTCTTCCTTACTTTTAACCGCTGGCATTCACCAGTCGCGAACGTGACCCACATATATTTCCCTGGCTACGTCCCGCACGTCGATATCCTCTTGTTTCGGCCATCGATAATTTCCCGGGCTACCTCCTATTCCGCTGGGGCAAAAATGCACTCGGCTTCCTACTGGGGATACTCCTACGTGCGAGATCGCTGATACCGCGGCCATGATCGTTACCCTCGCTGGCAAACCGGACCTGATCGCCCGAACACCGAAGAGGATGCAAAGTTATGGCTAGGTTAAAGTTCCGGAGAGGCTCTTCTGGCTTTTTCGTTTCGTCCTTGATTTCCGGGCTGGATGAATTGTTGGGACTCCTGGGTGTTGAAGTTGGGGCAATTTTATAGGGAGAGGGGTTAAGTTATGGCAATTATGGTACGAGGGATTATTTGAGGGAGATTTTGTGTCTTGATAATTTTGTAGAATTTTATTTTGGAGAATGGGAACCAGGCTCTTTTGATTGATCACAGAAAAGATGCACAGTTAGAGCTAGGTTAGAGTCTTTTTCAGAGATTCTTCTAGCATTTGGTTTTGTTCTTGATTTCTAAGCTAGGTAAATTATATGGGTTCTCGTGAGTGATGAAGGGGTGTTTGTTTTATTTTTGGTGGCTGGAGAATTTTATGCGGAGATGAGTTAAATTATAGGAATTATCTTATATCTGGGGTGGATGAATTAATTGTTGGAACTCATGGGTGATGAAAAGGTTTCTGTTCTGTTCTTGGTGATTGTGAAATTTTATACGGAGAGGGGTTTAATTATAGAAATTATGATACGAGAAATTATTTAGGGAAGATTCTGTGTTTTGATAATTTTGTAGAATTTTATTTTGGAGAATGGAAACCGGACTCTGTTGTCTGATCACAGAAAAGGATGCACAGTTAGAGCTAGGTTAGAGTCGTTTTTGAGAGGTTCTTCAGACATTTGGTTTCATTCTGGATTTTCGAGCTAGGTAAATTTTATGAGGACTCTTGAATGATGAAGGGGTTTCTGTTCTGTTCTTGCTGATTGTGGAATTTTACAGGGAAAGGGGTTAAGTTATAGGAATTATGATACATCGAATTATTTGGGAGTGGTTCTGTGTAGAATTTTATTCTGGAGAATGGGAACCAGACTTTACCGACTAAACACAGAAGAGGATGCAAAATTATGGCTAGATTAAAGTCATTTTTGAGTGGCTCTTCTGATATTTAATTTCGTTCTTGATATCCACAGTAGATAAATTAATTGTTGAGTCTCATGAGTGATGAAAGGGTTTCTGTTCTGTTTTTGGCACTTGTGAAATTTTAGGAGAAGTTGGGATAAGTTATGGAAATTAAAGTACGAGGAATAATGTTCATCTAGTCTGTTCTTTGGGGAGGTTCTGCGTCTTGATAGTACCGTAGCATTTTATTTGGGAGAATAAGAACCAGGCTTTGTCGACTGTACACCAAAGGGGATGCAAAGTTACTGTCCGATTCGCCTCGCA
The DNA here is from genome assembly GCF_001483705.2 of Eufriesea mexicana. Lineage (NCBI taxonomy): Eukaryota > Metazoa > Arthropoda > Insecta > Hymenoptera > Apidae > Eufriesea > Eufriesea mexicana. Next base: position 16,366 of record NW_016908886.1, on the reverse strand, counting down.
TTCGAGACGTGCTTCTGAGTTTTTGGTTTTGTTCTTGAACTTCCTGGTGTGGAGAATTTATGGGACTCCAGAACGGTAAAGAAGGTCTTTGTTAAGCCTGTACATATTTACTAGTGCATTTGTAATAGACTGCGAAAGTTTTCCACGGTGAATAAACAAATTTGTAAACTGATCATACATCTTCAACATTTCGGAATTTTAATCCTTTGCATCCGATAATTTTTAGGTTAAAGAAGAATAGGAGATACAAAATTTTCTACTATAAACCTGACGATATTTTTTTCAGCAGTAAATAAAAAATTTTATAATAATTAACACGTAAAATTATTTAATTTCAATTCGTCGTATTACATAATCTTAAATTTGATATATTAATTAATATCAATCTTGAAAATTGTATTTAATAGCGATTGAAGAACGTCTCTGGAGTGCAAAGGGTTAATCCCATTTTAACCCTTTGCACTCGACGATTTTTTCGTTTCGAAAATAGTAATCCGAAGACTTTCTGCCATAAACTCGACGATAATTTTAAAACGGTAAATAAGAAATCGTATGGAAATTAAAACGTAGAATTATTTTACTTCGATATTCCACGCATCGTTGGGTACTTGTAAATTTAATATATTAATTAACATCCATCTTTAGAATCTGATTAAATGGCGACTGAGAGACGCCTCTCGAGTGCAAAGGATTAATACTTCTTCGATTGTTACATTTCTACACTGACTATAAAAATTCTTTCACTCTCTTAAATATTTCTAATTAAATTATTTCTTCAGAAATTACATTCCTGTAAAATGAAATTGCAAAAGAAAATATACTTATCGATCAGAGGAGCATTACATTTTCCTCGAATCAATTTGTTACTGGAAACGCGTAAAAGTGAGTTGCTCGCTTGAAAGGATTCCTTTAAGAAAATCGGAAGTCTTATTCAAATAAGAATCCGAGGGAGGTTAAAAATAAATTACCAGCGATAGAACGAACCCCCGTTGATTTCGATTCTCTCTTCAACCCCCCTTTGCACGTCGTTTTAATCCATTCTCCCCGATCCACGACCTGTGCGTTCGAAATTCGTTTGAAATCCGTTTTAATTCCCGACATTGTGCCGTGGAAATTTGCGCAACCGTATGGTTCTTCGTGTATTGTTCCCGGATACAGTTGAAAAAATAGGCGCGCGCACAACATTGTCCTTGGAATCTCTTCATTTGGAAAAATGAAATTTCACGTGTGTGGATTAAGCATGGCAGAGACAAGGAAAGAACGAACGAGCAGCCCGAAACGTATTACGCGTTTTCGCGTGATTTTATTCGTAGAATTCCGAGTTTTCGCGTGAAATTGCGCGTCACGGTAGAATGTCGCTGTTTGTCGTTTGTTTCTGCTTTTAGTTTATAATTTTCGCTGCTTCTGACAGCTATGCATTCTTGGAAATCTAATTTCGGCAAATTTAACGTAACGTAATTATCGGAAATTTGAGGCGATTTTAATTGAAGCAAATTTAAAGCACCATGATCGCTGGAAATAATTCAGCTATCAATTTTACAGGTAATTATATACAAATTTGGAAAATTATCCGAATTATTCGGTGCAACGTGATTATTGCAAATTTAAAGTCATTTTATGGCGAAATTAAAACACCATGGTCGCTGGAAATAATGTACCAATTTTATAATTAATTATCCGAGAATCTGCAGAATTATTGGAATAACCTAATGGGCATGTGACGTTGTATAATATCGCGTGTGTGTTATTTTCAACTGTTATCAAACATTTTCAATCGCTTATCGCTAAAATGATATTAAATAGGATTTAACAATTCATTTCTGAATTATCGTTATCGACGTGATTAATATACGTACCGTATGTGTAATTACAGGTTTCATTATAGGTTTTGCTATAAACACTTCAGAGAATGAAATTTCAACGGTATCATCGTAAAAATTAATATTAGATGAAAATTATTACACTGATATTTAAGTGGATGAATTTTTATTTTATTTTCCACAATTACTTGGAGAAGTAATATTTGTATGAATTTTTACAAGTATTAAAATTTGTAAAATTTTTTACTTATATTAATATTTTTCTGCAACTCTTATCGTGAATTATGAGTTCCATTTTTAAATAAATTTTAAACTCAGTTCTCAGAAAAATTACATTTACCGTGGAACTTAATGACAATAATTTTAACTGCTTATTGTTGCAACATAGAAAAGGATATTTTTCCAAAATATTTTTATAATCAAAAATCAATCAATTATAACGAATCTTTTTTCAGAGACACTTCATCGTATTTTCGTGTTTTGTTTCTTTTAACATATCGGAACAATATTTGTTGAAAATGACTACCCTTAGAAAATAATCTTCTTATAAAACTTGACTATCTATAAAATATATCGACTTTTCGTAAAAATCAACTGACCATGAAAACGACCGACCTTTTATAAAAATCGACTGCCTATTAAAAAAAACCAACATTTTATAAAATTCGACTACCCATAAAGAAATCGACTTTTCATGAAAATCGACTGTCAATAAAAAAAAAGAATCAGCTGTGCATAAAAGGTTCAACCTTTTGTAAAAATTGACCGACCTATAAAAAATGGAAATTTCCGTACAATTCAGTACTGTGGCATGCACAATGCTAAACCGTGATGCGAAAATATGAAGTAAAACGGTACATACACGTCGAAAATTTTTAAATTATAATATATTCAACTCGAAGCATATATGTACACGAGGTAACCACCTTTCGGATATTCCTGCGCAAAAATACACGAATTCAAACTTGATCAACATCTCGCAGAAGAGAACTGTTTTCAACAAACATACTAAAATTCGTGTCTCCGAGGAAAAATTTCAAATCAAAATATGAAACAGCCGCGTCGCTCGAATCATCGTGGATTTTCCTCTCGTATATTCCGCCTCTGAAAATACGTGTCGTCCGCTTTCTAAAGATTCGGAAAAATTCCTGAAGGCAAAAACACGATCAGCTACAAGCAACGTTTGTTATGAAACAAAGATAACCACCCGCGGAAAAGGAAATTAAATTCGGTATCTACCGTGAGCGCGAGGCAGTGCTGCTAACACAATATTCGGTCTTGATTCTTTCCTTGTCGTTCCTCCTGGCCCAGGAATATTGCGCCTTTAAAGATTCATATTGCTCAGGAAACAGCGAAAAAAGAGGATCAAGCACGATGCCTTTGATCCGTGTCCAGTGAATCGCGAATTATTTGAAAAATTCCCGTTCCTTCTTGCAAAGGGAAGCTCACGGTAGATCGTTCTATCGATAATTTAATTATTTATCGCGGTTCTCGGATGAGGACAGCCATAAAGTAGAAATTGAAAAGCCGGATTTGTTCGATCGATCGAGGGGAGAGAGATAAATGGGGAGAAAAGTAGGAAGGAAATATTTTGCTTTCTATATAAACTTTGCGTATTCTGTAATTACAAATTCTCTAATTCTTTTTAATCTTCTCTTCCTTTGTTTTAAATTTTACACCTTGCGATTTCGTTCGAGCGTGTCTTCAATTTGATAAAATCGGTGTGAAGTAGATATACGGGATGTTCTGACAACGGTGGGAAAAATAGGTAAGGGGTGATTCTACGTGAAAAAGTAAATCGAAAATGAAGAATAAAATTTTTTCATTCGAAGCTTCGTTATGGAGAAAATCGACTTTGAATATTCAGTGAGAACGCGTGCACGTAAGTTTGGCTTATGTTAGATGGATGGGACCATCATCGGTATACCAGCGTACCCAGTGAATATTCAAAGTCGATTCTCTCGATAACGAAGCTTCGAATGAAAAAATTTTGTTCTTCATTTTCGACTTCTTTTTTCGTGTAGAATCATCCTCTCCTCGGTTATGTGGTAATGGTTACATAGATTTTTAAATATATATGTATTGGAATGAGTGGAACAAGTATGCATGGGATGGAAATATGTAATGAATTCAGGTTGTTATGGTAAATGAGTATGTGTGTAATGATTGAGGTGTTGTGTAAATTGTGTATGTGAATGTAATGTATGAAAGAAGAAAGAAAAAGAGAGAGTGATTTGGCATATGTAATTGAGTATTGATAGTGAGAAGACGTGTGAGCATGTGATTGTGATAAACTAATTATATTTCAACCTAATATTTGTGTTTGATAATCTTTGTAATTAAATAAATAATTGTTCTTATTGTCATTAAATTTCATCCACCACTAACACAATAAACGTAAGAAAAAAATAAAAACTGTTTTTATAATCATGCAAAGTGTGTATACATTTGAGACACTCTGTATATTAGAATTAATTGATTCATTTTTAGGTCCTTATTAAATTTTCTAAGGTAACCTAAGTCAGTTGCAATTGAGTTTTAATAGTGAAAAGACGTGTGAGCATGCAATTGTGATAAATTAATTATATTTTATCCCAATATTTGTGTCTGATAATCTTTATAATTAAATAAATAACTGTTCTTATTGTTATTAAATTTCATCCACCACTAACAGTTGTACCACCAATGCTGGTATGCTAATGATCCATACATCTAAGCCATAGCTAAGTATACGCCTTACTCGGTGAATATTCAAAGCCGATTTTCCCGACAACGAAGCTTCGAATCAAAATATTTCATTCTTTATTTTTAATTTCTTTTTCAGATGTAGAATCATCCCCTTTCCAGTTTTACTACCGTTGCTGGGGCTCTCTGTATAATATCTAAGAAAGAAGATATCTTGGATTTTTATCGATATAAATGGCAGATGAATTGAACAATTATCGGTGAAAATGACGAGCGAATGTTTATGTCAATATTATGCGAGAAAGGCGTACGAGTTATTGGAATGTATAAGTGTGTAGTATGTGTGAATGAATAAAATATGACTGAAGGATGAAGGGAGGCTGTCATAAAGAAAAACAGTTGGTGCAATTGTTATTCATAGCTATTACTTCATTTTTAATTTCCTTCTGACTGATAATAAATACATTTTAGAATTTAACATCTGTTCCTTCTTGCCAATCCATATTCCCTGACACGTGTACAGTGTCAATCGAAACAAGAGAAGCATTCTGTGATTTGTAAATATTTTATAGTACTTTGACTGAGAATAGGATGCTTCAAAATTTAAGGAGGTTTTCAAATTTGAAGTAGTTAACTGTATTGCGATTAATTTATCTGTTCCATGTTCTACTTTTACTTTACTGCCATTTAGCTTGAATTGGATGTTATTTACATCAGGTCTCGTGTCCATGTCGAAATTAGTATCGTCTTACTGTGTCTTTAAAATTCTATTTCATGGTTCATTATATCTTACACTATTTTAGATTCCTCTGTCCTTAAATATTCGAGGTGTTTAATCTCAATGGTGAAGTTTAAAATTCGTCCCAGATTATTCGCAAACCGATACCTTATTTTTTATTAAATAATGTCATATATAAAATAGGAACCCTTTGTATTAGAATAACGAGTCCAATTCGATACGAGTTCTTTCTTTCAAATTCACGATTATAAACCACATTTATCACGCGACCATAATTACCTTAACACGTGCCATGGCGGTGCTAGACTTTCCGTTCGGGTCCGAAGGGAAGAAGCAGGGATGCGTTTTGTTCTGGGCCTGCTAGTGGACTTATAAGTAAGGAGAGACTACTCTTACCTAGCAGGCTCTGCCTTAGACAAGGCTTTTACGCTTACTAAACGATCGAAAGTGAAGAGTCCCTAAGGGCAAAGCTTCCTTGCGTGAGGAATCATCAGATCAATGGAGACCCTCGAGTAGTTAACACGTTAAGTGCCATCCTGGTCCCCATGGATCGACGCTAGACTTTTCATTTGGGCCTGGCCGGTCCTCAGGGACCCAGCGGCCCAGGTTAGGACCAAAAGGTGCTAACTTTTGGTGTTAAATTCTTCACCACTTTTGGACCTAACGTTTGAGAATTCTTGTTATAACAATTGGTACAGTATTTTCGAATTTTGTGAACACTTCGCCCACTTGACGGCCGAGTTCTGGGCCTGAACAGAACGGGCTGGGAACTTAACGTGTTAAATAAATTTTAACAACCGCAAAATTCGAAAAATTTCTACAATTTTTACCTATGTTTATCATAAATGGAATAAATATATAATGATTAACTGAACTTAAATATTTTTTCTGTATATAATTTTTCATAATTAAATCATAGTGTAAGGGGTTAAATATTATTTGTCGTCGATTACTGCATAATAAAAGTCAAATGCAAAAATCGAATTACCAAAGAGGTATATTTTTAAGGAATCAATTAGTTGTTAAAAACGAACATTGATCTAAAAGTAATATTAAAAATAAATTATTCCATACAGCGAACTCTTTTGAACTCGCGAGAAGCTGTCCCTCCCCAATTGAAATACTCTCTATGTTCGTAATAACGCCGCAAACCAATTCGAAGATCGATAAGCTTAAACACCTAATTTATTTCGAAGGACGAATATTCCAGCCGTTTCTGCGGTTGACACGCGGGATAAACACATTTGGCTGAGTTTCGTTTAATAAATCTCGCTTTGGAGGAGAATGGAAGTGGGACGAGTAATTTTCACGCATCGTGCTCATCGCGAATTTATTCTTCGTCACGGGGTGGACAGGGTGGCGTGAAAGGAGCGCGAAAAACCCGAAGAAATAAGGGTGGACGCGGACGTTTTCCGCTCGCGCAAACGATCGCCATTTTATCCGTGTTTTGGCGTTCCCAAGGATGCAAGGGTTCGTTCCCTTTGGTGCAGCTAAAGCAGTTTTAAATTCTCCGGAGTCTTGGTCTCTCTTCGTCGGTTAATCGCCACGATGATGTTTCGGAAACGTACGGTGCAGCTTGAAAGTTCAGAGTCATTTGTTCGAGGAGATGAGAGTGAGGATTTTTCTAGCGGATATTGCATGCGAGAGTAATGGATGTTCGAGTCTTTTGTAATTGGTGTTTCACGTGCATTGGTATGCACGACTGCAGGGGAAGAGGTAGAGTACAGTGGTTATTGTTTATTTTAGGTATTTCAGGGATTCGATTCTTGAAATAATTTTTATTTATTTAATTTAAGTATCTCCTGTTTGGTTTCATGCAATTTTTGTACTTTATTGATATTAGATATGATCTTTTTCTATCTGTTTTTATAGAAAAGAAAGAATAGAAGGAGAAATATTTTGGAGAAGTTTTAATATTAACAGTTTATACATATCGTTTAACTTTTTAAATATATTGTTAATAATATACTGTTCAACAAATGTCACCTTTTGTTCTAATTTGTAATATTCATTACGTGATTCTTGTAGAGGTTACTTTCTTGAACACTAATCCCTAATCGAAATTTTTCTATCATCCTCAATTTCCGAAAAATGTGAGTTTTGTTTCATAAGTTATTACACTGCTTGTTAACAACAAATTAATTAATATTGTTAATAACAAATTGCTCACAACGTAAGTTTATAATAAAAGTGAAAAAGATAATTAATTATTGCATACTACTTGAATTTATAACGTGCTTGTGTTAAAAGGTACCTATAATTTACAAAAAGTTTATAAACTATAACACTTATTGTTAATGACAAATTCCTATTGTTGCTAAAAAATTGTTCGCAACGTAAATTTATAATAAAAGCGAAAAAATTAGCAAATTATTGGTTATTTCTCGAATTTATGACGTTCTTGTGTTAAAATGTACCTATAACTTACAAAAAGTTAATAAATTACTACATTTATTGCTAATAACAAATATTATGCAACGTATATTATCGATTAAAGTAAAAAAAGTTAATAAATTATTAGCTACTACTTAAACAAAGAACGTATTTGTGTTAAAATGTATCTATAACTTACAAAAAGTTAATAAATTAATAAATTTATTGTTAATAACAAATTAAAATCATTGATAACAAATAGTTTGCAACGAATATTAACGATAAAGGTCAAAAAAGTTAATAAATTGTTAGTTATTACAGCGAAAAAGTAACTTTTAAAAGAATCGGTAAAGTTCGGAATTTTTCGCCGATCTTCGGCCGGCCGCCGCTATATAAGGGGCCC
>NW_016908886.1:0-1513 GCF_001483705.2 Eufriesea mexicana | reverse complement strand
CGCAGTGTTTGAATTGTTGTCGAAGACGCCATTGGTTTTTCATTAATTACTATCCTCAACGCAATTAATTTATGAAACTTTATGCACTCGTTAGAAAGCCAATGTCCTTGCGAATCTTCTCATATAACTTTTGATCACATTTCGCTTCTGGTTTCGTTTAGTATTAAATATTCTCACGGAAGGTCGTGATGGTCGCCGTTACGAAATCATAGACGCCATAAAACAAAAATTAATAACTTACAATTTAGAGCTAAATTCTTTACAAAAGTTATATAGGAATGTAGCCTGAAGTTCCAGCTTTGCAGTGAAATTATAAAAGTTCACAAATTGTTTACGGAAATTGAGTAATTAATAATTTTTCACTGCCGGAGCCATTCTATCCTTTTCTATCCCGTCTCTGTCCTTGTCTATCACGTGACCAGCACATCGACGACCTCCTTGCCTATTCTATATTCCTATCACTTTTGTAGCATTTGGGGCCAAATCATAGATGGCGCTGATCGCAGGCGGTAAAATTTGTATTTATTCAGCAGTAGAAAATTAATAAATTTCCAAGTTTTTGTAATTAATTCGTGAATATTTATAGCTGCGCAGCAAAGTTGAAATTATAAGCAACATTTTTATACAATGTTTAGTTTAATAATTAGTTACTGGTAAATAAGATTGCTATAAAAGGTGTTTTTCTAGTATAATATTCTTATTAAGTAATAAATATATACTGGCCTAAGAGAGGGTAAAAAATAAATTTTTTCATTCAGAAATTTTATTTACAATGTTTTCATAGTCGAAAAATAAATACAAAATAAAAAATAGATTGAAAAGATAATATTTTAACTTATGAACCAGAATCGAACCCGGGTCCTCGAGGATAGTAATTCTCGACTATCATCATTAACCTACAACTCTAATGAGAAAGTGTTGAAAATAAAGCTTTAATTCGAGGAGTAATAAAACTTTAGTTGTTAATACCTCAAAAGCTATTGAGTAATTGTCGCTATAATGATATATTTTCTTAAACTGCATGACGATATCTACAATCCTGCAAAGTTTCAACTAAATCGGTGACCTGAAGGACTTGCACTCTCTTTGTCAGATTAGGTAGAAAGAACATAGATTGCGCCTGGAGGTCGGCTAACTCCACGTGATGTGCGGACGAATAAATAAACCAACAAAACGACTTAAATAACTAACACACATTCCTCTCCCTTCTTTTTGTTCACTTAAGAATCCCATAAAGTTTTCTACATTCTTTAGTAAATTCAGCCAAAAACAGTGGTTTTAATTAGACAATCAGCATTCATTTCTTTATCCGGCAGACGACAAATATCCAAAGGTATGCCTTTACAACGCAATTATAAAAGTTCATAAATTAATCACAGAAATTAAGTGATTTGTTAATTTTTTCACAAGTGAAGAGGAGAGTGCATAGGAAATGAGAAAAAATTGCAAACATATGCTGGAAGCATTGCCGTGTACATGCAGGAGTACCTGCATAACACAAAAGAATGTAAGT
>NW_016908885.1:0-1365 GCF_001483705.2 Eufriesea mexicana | reverse complement strand
GTCAATAAAATTGAATTTTCCATCCGGATTCTATAGCATAGCAATAGCGATAGCTCGCCAATGTAATATTTCCTCCTTATTATTGAAGAAAGTTAGCTCTCCAGGATATTAGTCGAAAATGTCAATAAAATTGAATTTTCCAGCCAGATTCTATCGCACTGCAATGGCTATAGCGTGCAAATAGTATCTTTCCTCCTTATTTATGCAAGGATGTCAGCACACCACGGTCTAACTCACCACGATATTAGTCGAAAATGTCAATGAAATTCAATTTTCGAGCCAGATTCTAAAGGATTGCGTTTGCTATAGCACAGATATAGAGTCCTTCCTCCTTCTTTATGCAAGAAAGTATGCTCACCACGATATTAGCCGGAAACGTAAATGAAATTGGATTTTCCAGCCAGATTCTATAACTCTGCAGTGGCTATGGCACGCCAATAGGATATTTCCTCCTTATTTATCGAAGAAAGATAGCCCACCGCGATATTAGTCGAAAATGTCAATGAAATTCAATTTTCGAGCCAGATTCTAAAGGATTGCGTTTGCTATAGCACAGATATAGAGTCCTTCCTCCTTCTTTATGCAAGAAAGTATGCTCACCACGATATTAGCCGGAAACGTAAATGAAATTGGATTTTCCAGCCAGATTCTATAACTCTGCAGTGGCTATGGCACGCCAATAGGATATTTCCTCCTTATTTATCGAAGAAAGATAGCCCACCGCGATATTAGTCGAAAATATCAATAAAATTGAATTTTCCAGCCAGATTCTATAGCACTGCGATGGCTACAGCCTGCCAATAGTATCTTTCCTCCTTATTTATGCAAGAAGGTTAGCTCACCACGATATTAGTCGAAAATGTCAATGAAATTGAGTTTTCGGGCCGGATGCTATAGCATTGCAATGGCCATAGCAGACCAATAGAATCTTTCCTCCATATTTATGCAAGAAAGATCGGTCACCATGATATTCGAAAATGTCAGTAAAGTTCAATTTTCCAACCAGATTCCATAGCACTGCAAAGGCTATAGCACGCTAATAGAATCTTACCTCCTTATTTATCGATGAAAGTAAGCTCACCACGATATTAGTCGAAAATATGAATAAAGCTGTACATTCCAGACATATTCTATAGCATTGCTGCGGCTATGACACGCCAACAGATTCTTTCCTCCTTATTTATGCAACAAAGTAAGCTCACCAAGATATTAGCCGAAAATGTCAATAAAATTGAATATTCCAGGCAGATTCTATAGCACGGCAATGGCTATTGCAGACCAATATAATCTTCCCTCCTTATCATTGAAGAAAGTTAGCTCACCACGATATTAGTCGAAACTGTCAATGAAATTGAATTTTCGAGC